>NW_026909018.1:716747-838747 GCF_033115175.1 Lepus europaeus | reverse complement strand
GCCGCTTGATAGCAGGCGTTCACAGTATGCCTGAGTTCTGTAGCCTGAGTGAAGAGAGAAAAGCAGTTTACGGGAGCTGTGCAGCCTGAGTATAGAAGACGCAGCTTACAGAAGTTCTGTAACCTGGATGTAGGGAAACGCAGTATACCCGAGTTCTGTACCCTGAGTGTAGAGAGAAGCAGTTGATGGGAGTTGTGCAGCCTGTGTATAGAAGACGCAGCTTACGGGAGTTCTGTCACCAGCGTGTGGAAAGACACAGCTTACGGGAGTTCTGTAGCCTGAGTGTAGGAGACATTGCTTGTCAGAGTTCTATAAACTGGGTGTAGGAGACGCAGCTTACAGAAGTTCTGTATCCTGGGGGTAGGGAAACGCAGTATACCTGAGTTCTGTAACCTGAGTGTAGAGAGAAGGAATTGACAGGAATTCTCTAGTCAGCGTGTAGGAGACACAGCTTACGGGAGTTTTGTCGCATGGGAGTAGGCATACACAGTACACTGGGGTTCTGTAGCCTGAAATTAGGAGATTGAGCTTACAGGAGTTCTGCTGCTTGATAGCAGGCATTGGCAGTATAGCTGAGTTCAGTAGCCTGAGGTAGAGAGAAGCAGCTTATGGGAGCTCTGTAGCCTGAGTGTAGGAGACACATCGTACAGGAGTTCTGTAGCTTGGGATTAGGCATAGGCAGTATAAGGGGCTTCTGTAGCCTGAGGGTAGGAGATGTAGCTTCCAGGAGTTCTGTTGCTCGGCAGTAGACGTATGCAGTGCGTGAGGGTTCTGTAGCCTGAGTGTAGGAGACGCAACCTACCGGAGTCCTGTAGCTTGGAAGTAGGCCTACGCAGTATACTGGAGTTCTGTAGCCTGAATGTAGGAGCTGCAGCTTACAGGTTCTGCAACTTGATAGCAGGCTTTCACAGTATACCTGTGTTCTGTAGCCTGTGTGTAGAGAAAAGCAGTTTACGGGAGCTGTGCAGCCTGAGTATAGAAGACGCAGCTTACAGAAGTTCTGTAACCTGGATGTAGGGAAACGCAGTATACCCGAGTTCTGTACCCTGAGTGTAGAGAGAAGCAGTTGATGGGCATTCTCTAGTCAGCATGTAGGAGACACAGCTTATGGGAGTTCTGTAGCTTGGGAGTCGGCATCCGCAGTATCCTGGGGTTCTGTAGCCTGAAATTAAGAGATGGCGCTTACAGGAGTTGTGCTGCTTGAAAGCAGACATTGGCAGTATAGCTGAGTTCAGTAGCCTGAGTGTAGAGAGAAGCAGTTGATGGGAGTTGCGCAGCCTGTGTATAGAAGACGCAGCTTACGGGAGTTCTGTCACCAGCGTGTAGAAAGAGACAGCTTACGGGAGTTCTGTAGCCTGAGTGTAGGAGACATTGCATGTCAGAGTTCTATAAACTGGGTGTAGGAGACGCAGCTTACAGAAGTTCTGTAACCTGGATGTAGGGAAACGCAGTATACCCGAGTTCTGTACCCTGAGTGTAGAGAGAAGCAGTTGATGGGAGTTGTGCAGCCTGTGTATAGAAGACGCAGCTTACGGGAGTTCTGTCACCAGCGTGTAGAAAGACACAGCTTACGGGAGTTCTGTAGCCTGAGTGTAGGAGACATTGCTTGTCAGAGTTCTATAAACTGGGTGTAGGAGACGCAGCTTACAGAAGTTCTGTATCCTGGGGGTAGGGAAACGCAGTATACCTGAGTTCTGTAACCTGAGTGTAGAGAGAAGGAATTGACAGGAATTCTGTAGTCAGCATGTAGGAGACACAGCTTATGGAGTTCTGTAGCTTGGGAGTCGGCATCCACAGTATCCTGGGGTTCTGTAGCCTGAAATTAAGAGATGGAGCTTACAGGAGTTGTGCTGCTTGAAAGCAGACATTGGCAGTATAGCTGAGTTCAGTAGCCTGAGTGTAGAGAGAAGCAGTTGATGGGAGTTGCACAGCCTGTGTATAGAAGACGCAGCTTACGGGAGTTCTGTCACCAGCGTGTGGAAAGACACAGGTTACAGGAGTACCGTCGCCTGAGTGTAGGAGACGTTGTTTATGGGAGTTCTATAAACTGGGTGTAGGAGACGCAGCTTACAGGAAGTTCTTTAACCTGGGTGTAGGGAAAAGCAGTACACCTGAATTCTGTAACCTGCGTGCAGAGAGAAGCTTTTTTTGAGAATTCTGTCGTCAGCGTAAAGGAGACATTGCTTACGGGAATTTTGTTCATGGGAGTAGGTGTACGCAGTGTACTGGTGTTCTGTAGCCTGAATGTAAGAGATTCAGCTTACAGGAGTTCGGCTGCTTGAAAGCAGGCGTTCACAGTATGCCTGAGTTCTGTAGCCTGAGTGAAGAGAGAAAAGCAGTTTACGGGAGCTGTGCAGCCTGAGTATAGAAGACGCAGCTTACAGAAGTTCTGTAACCTGGATGTAGGGAAACGCAGTATACCCGAGTTCTGTACCCTGAGTGTAGAGAGAAGCAGTTGATGGGAGTTGTGCAGCCTGTGTATAGAAGACGCAGCTTACGGGAGTTCTGTCACCAGCGTGTGGAAAGACACAGCTTACGGGAGTTCTGTAGCCTGAGTGTAGGAGACATTGCATGTCAGAGTTCTATAAACTGGGTGTAGGAGACGCAGCTTACAGAAGTTCTGTATCCTGGGGGTAGGGAAACGCAGTATACCTGAGTTCTGTACCATGAGTGTAGAGAGAAGGAATTGACAGGAATTCTCTAGTCAGCATGTAGGAGACACAGCTTATGGAGTTCTGTAGCTTGGGAGTCGGCATCCACAGTATCCTGGGGTTCTGTAGCCTGAAATTAAGAGATGGAGCTTACAGGAGTTGTGCTGCTTGAAAGCAGACATTGGCAGTATAGCTGAGTTCAGTAGCCTGAGTGTAGAGAGAAGCAGTTGATGGGAGTTGCGCAGCCTGTGTATAGAAGACGCAGCTTACGGGAGTTCTGTCACCAGCGTGTGGAAAGACACAGGTTACAGGAGTACCGTCGCCTGAGTGTAGGAGACGTTGTTTATGGGAGTTCTATAAACTGGGTGTAGGAGACGCAGCTTACAGAAGTTCTGTATCCTGGGGGTAGGGAAACGCAGTATACCTGAGTTCTGTAACCTGAGTGTAGAGAGAAGGAATTGACAGGAATTCTCTAGTCAGCGTGTAGGAGACACAGCTTACGGGAGTTTTGTCGCATGGGAGTAGGCATACACAGTACACTGGGGTTCTGTAGCCTGAAATTAGGAGATTGAGCTTACAGGAGTTCTGCTGCTTGATAGCAGGCATTGGCAGTATAGCTGAGTTCAGTAGCCTGAGGTAGAGAGAAGCAGCTTATGGGAGCTCTGTAGCCTGAGTGTAGGAGACACATCGTACAGGAGTTCTGTAGCTTGGGATTAGGCATAGGCAGTATAAGGGGCTTCTGTAGCCTGAGGGTAGGAGATGTAGCTTCCAGGAGTTCTGTTGCTCGGCAGTAGACGTATGCAGTGCGTGAGGGTTCTGTAGCCTGAGTGTAGGAGACGCAACCTACCGGAGTCCTGTAGCTTGGAAGTAGGCCTACGCAGTATACTGGAGTTCTGTAGCCTGAATGTAGGAGCTGCAGCTTACAGGTTCTGCAACTTGATAGCAGGCTTTCACAGTATACCTGTGTTCTGTAGCCTGTGTGTAGAGAAAAGCAGTTTACGGGAGCTGTGCAGCCTGAGTATAGAAGACGCAGCTTACAGAAGTTCTGTAACCTGGATGTAGGGAAACGCAGTATACCCGAGTTCTGTACCCTGAGTGTAGAGAGAAGCAGTTGATGGGCATTCTCTAGTCAGCATGTAGGAGACACAGCTTATGGGAGTTCTGTAGCTTGGGAGTCGGCATCCGCAGTATCCTGGGGTTCTGTAGCCTGAAATTAAGAGATGGCGCTTACAGGAGTTGTGCTGCTTGAAAGCAGACATTGGCAGTATAGCTGAGTTCAGTAGCCTGAGTGTAGAGAGAAGCAGTTGATGGGAGTTGCGCAGCCTGTGTATAGAAGACGCAGCTTACGGGAGTTCTGTCACCAGCGTGTAGAAAGAGACAGCTTACGGGAGTTCTGTAGCCTGAGTGTAGGAGACATTGCATGTCAGAGTTCTATAAACTGGGTGTAGGAGACGCAGCTTACAGAAGTTCTGTATCCTGGGGGTAGGGAAACGCAGTATACCTGAGTTCTGTAACCTGAGTGTAGAGAGAAGGAATTGACAGGAATTCTCTAGTCAGCATGTAGGAGACACAGCTTACGGAGTTCTGTAGCTTGGGAGTCGGCATCCACAGTATCCTGGGGTTCTGTAGCCTGAAATTAAGAGATGGAGCTTACAGGAGTTGTGCTGCTTGAAAGTAGACATTGGCAGTATAGCTGAGTTCAGTAGCCTGAGTGTAGAGAGAAGCAGTTGATGGGAGTTGCGCAGCCTGTGTATAGAAGACGCAGCTTACGGGAGTTCTGTCACCAGCGTGTGGAAAGACACAGGTTACAGGAGTACCGTCGCCTGAGTGTAGGAGACGTTGTTTATGGGAGTTCTATAAACTGGGTGTAGGAGACGCAGCTTACAGGAAGTTCTTTAACCTGGGTGTAGGGAAAAGCAGTACACCTGAATTCTGTAACCTGCGTGCAGAGAGAAGCTTTTTTCGGGAATTCTGTCTTCAGTGTAGAGGAGACATTGCTTACAGGAATTTTGTTCATGGGAGTAGGTGTACGCAGTGTACTGGTGTTCTGTAGCCTGAATGTAAGAGATTCAGCTTACAGGAGTTCGGCCGCTTGATAGCAGGCGTTCACAGTATGCCTGAGTTCTGTAGCCTGAGTGAAGAGAGAAAAGCAGTTTACGGGAGCTGTGCAGCCTGAGTATAGAAGACACAGCTTACAGAAGTTCTGTAACCTGGATGTAGGGAAACGCAGTATACCCGAGTTCTGTACCCTGAGTGTAGAGAGAAGCAGTTGATGGGAGTTGTGCAGCCTGTGTATAGAAGACGCAGCTTACGGGAGTTCTGTCACCAGCGTGTGGAAAGACACAGCTTACGGGAGTTCTGTAGCCTGAGTGTAGGAGACATTGCTTGTCAGAGTTCTATAAACTGGGTGTAGGAGACGCAGCTTACAGAAGTTCTGTATCCTGGGGGTAGGGAAACGCAGTATACCTGAGTTCTGTAACCTGAGTGTAGAGAGAAGGAATTGACAGGAATTCTCTAGTCAGCATGTAGGAGACACAGCTTACGGGAGTTTTGTCGCATGGGAGTAGGCATACACAGTACACTGGGGTTCTGTAGCCTGAAATTAGGAGATTGAGCTTACAGGAGTTCTGCTGCTTGATAGCAGGCATTGGCAGTATAGCTGAGTTCAGTAGCCTGAGGTAGAGAGAAGCAGCTTATGGGAGCTCTGTAGCCTGAGTGTAGGAGACACATCGTACAGGAGTTCTGTAGCTTGGGATTAGGCATAGGCAGTATAAGGGGCTTCTGTAGCCTGAGTGTAGGAGATGTAGCTTCCAGGAGTTCTGTTGCTCGGCAGTAGACGTATGCAGTGCGTGAGGGTTCTGTAGCCTGAGTGTAGGAGACGCAACCTACCGGAGTCCTGTAGCTTGGAAGTAGGCCTACGCAGTATACTGGAGTTCTGTAGCCTGAATGTAGGAGCTGCAGCTTACAGGTTCTGCAACTTGATAGCAGGCTTTCACAGTATACCTGTGTTCTGTAGCCTGTGTGTAGAGAAAAGCAGTTTACGGGAGCTGTGCAGCCTGAGTATAGAAGACGCAGCTTACAGAAGTTCTGTAACCTGGATGTAGGGAAACGCAGTATACCCGAGTTCTGTACCCTGAGTGTAGAGAGAAGCAGTTGATGGGCATTCTCTAATCAGCATGTAGGAGACACAGCTTATGGGAGTTCTGTAGCTTGGGAGTCGGCATCCGCAGTATCCTGGGGTTCTGTAGCCTGAAATTAAGAGATGGAGCTTACAGGAGTTGTGCTGCTTGAAAGCAGACATTGGCAGTATAGCTGAGTTCAGTAGCCTGAGTGTAGAGAGAAGCAGTTGATGGGAGTTGCGCAGCCTGTGTATAGAAGACGCAGCTTACGGGAGTTCTGTCACCAGCGTGTAGAAAGAGACAGCTTACGGGAGTTCTGTAGCCTGAGTGTAGGAGACATTGCATGTCAGAGTTCTATAAACTGGGTGTAGGAGACGCAGCTTACAGAAGTTCTGTATCCTGGGGGTAGGGAAACGCAGTATACCTGAGTTCTGTAACCTGAGTGTAGAGAGAAGGAATTGACAGGAATTCTCTAGTCAGCATGTAGGAGACACAGCTTACGGAGTTCTGTAGCTTGGGAGTCGGCATCCACAGTATCCTGGGGTTCTGTAGCCTGAAATTAAGAGATGGAGCTTACAGGAGTTGTGCTGCTTGAAAGCAGACATTGGCAGTATAGCTGAGTTCAGTAGCCTGAGTGTAGAGAGAAGCAGTTGATGGGAGTTGCACAGCCTGTGTATAGAAGACGCAGCTTACGGGAGTTCTGTCACCAGCGTGTGGAAAGACACAGGTTACAGGAGTACCGTCGCCTGAGTGTAGGAGACGTTGTTTATGGGAGTTCTATAAACTGGGTGTAGGAGACGCAGCTTACAGGAAGTTCTTTAACCTGGGTGTAGGGAAAAGCAGTACACCTGAATTCTGTAACCTGCGTGCAGAGAGAAGCTTTTTTCGGGAATTCTGTCGTCAGTGTAGAGGAGACATTGCTTACAGGAATTTTGTTCATGGGAGTAGGTGTACGCAGTGTACTGGTGTTCTGTAGCCTGAATGTAAGAGATTCAGCTTACAGGAGTTCGGCCGCTTGATAGCAGGCGTTCACAGTATGCCTGAGTTCTGTAGCCTGAGTGAAGAGAGAAAAGCAGTTTACGGGAGCTGTGCAGCCTGAGTATAGAAGACACAGCTTACAGAAGTTCTGTAACCTGGATGTAGGGAAACGCAGTATACCCGAGTTCTGTACCCTGAGTGTAGAGAGAAGCAGTTGATGGGAGTTGTGCAGCCTGTGTATAGAAGACGCAGCTTACGGGAGTTCTGTCACCAGCGTGTAGAAAGACACAGCTTACGGGAGTTCTGTAGCCTGAGTGTAGGAGACATTGCTTGTCAGAGTTCTATAAACTGGGTGTAGGAGACGCAGCTTACAGAAGTTCTGTATCCTGGGGGTAGGGAAACGCAGTATACCTGAGTTCTGTAACCTGAGTGTAGAGAGAAGGAATTGACAGAAATTCTCTAGTCAGCATGTAGGAGACACAGCTTACGGGAGATTTGTCGCATGGGAGTAGGCATACACAGTACACTGGGGTTCTGTAGCCTGAAATTAGGAGATTGAGCTTACAGGAGTTCTGCTGCTTGATAGCAGGCATTGGCAGTATAGCTGAGTTCAGTAGCCTGAGGTAGAGAGAAGCAGCTTATGGGAGCTCTGTAGCCTGAGTGTAGGAGACACATCGTACAGGAGTTCTGTAGCTTGGGATTAGGCATAGGCAGTATAAGGGGCTTCTGTAGCCTGAGTGTAGGAGATGTAGCTTCCAGGAGTTCTGTTGCTCGGCAGTAGACGTATGCAGTGCGTGAGGGTTCTGTAGCCTGAGTGTAGGAGACGCAACCTACCGGAGTCCTGTAGCTTGGAAGTAGGCCTACGCAGTATACTGGAGTTCTGTAGCCTGAATGTAGGAGCTGCAGCTTACAGGTTCTGCAACTTGATAGCAGGCTTTCACAGTATACCTGTGTTCTGTAGCCTGTGTGTAGAGAAAAGCAGTTTACGGGAGCTGTGCAGCCTGAGTATAGAAGACGCAGCTTACAGAAGTTCTGTAACCTGGATGTAGGGAAACGCAGTATACCCGAGTGCTGTACCCTGAGTGTAGAGAGAAGCAGTTGATGGGAGTTGTGCAGCCTGTGTATAGAAGACGCAGCTTACGGGAGTTCTGTCACCAGCGTGTGGAAAGACACAGCTTACGGGAGTTCTGTAGCCTGAGTGTAGGAGACATTGCTTGTCAGAGTTCTATAAACTGGGTGTAGGAGACGCAGCTTACAGAAGTTCTGTATCCTGGGGGTAGGGAAACGCAGTATACCTGAGTTCTGTAACCTGAGTGTAGAGAGAAGGAATTGACAGGAATTCTCTAGTCAGCATGTAGGAGACACAGCTTACGGAGTTCTGTAGCTTGGGAGTCGGCATCCACAGTATCCTGGGGTTCTGTAGCCTGAAATTAAGAGATGGAGCTTACAGGAGTTGTGCTGCTTGAAAGCAGACATTGGCAGTATAGCTGAGTTCAGTAGCCTGAGTGTAGAGAGAAGCAGTTGATGGGAGTTGCACAGCCTGTGTATAGAAGACGCAGCTTACGGGAGTTCTGTCACCAGCGTGTGGAAAGACACAGGTTACAGGAGTACCGTCGCCTGAGTGTAGGAGACCTTGTTTATGGGAGTTCTATAAACTGGGTGTAGGAGACGCAGCTTACAGGAAGTTCTTTAACCTGGGTGTAGGGAAAAGCAGTACACCTGAATTCTGTAACCTGCGTGCAGAGAGAAGCTTTTTTCGGGAATTCTGTCGTCAGTGTAGAGGAGACATTGCTTACAGGAATTTTGTTCATGGGAGTAGGTGTACGCAGTGTACTGGTGTTCTGTAGCCTGAATGTAAGAGATTCAGCTTACAGGAGTTCGGCCGCTTGATAGCAGGCGTTCACAGTATGCCTGAGTTCTGTAGCCTGAGTGAAGAGAGAAAAGCAGTTTACGGGAGCTGTGCAGCCTGAGTATAGAAGACGCAGCTTACAGAAGTTCTGTAACCTGGATGTAGGGAAACGCAGTATACCCGAGTTCTGTACCCTGAGTGTAGAGAGAAGCAGTTGATGGGAGTTGTGCAGCCTGTGTATAGAAGACGCAGCTTACGGGAGTTCTGTCACCAGCGTGTGGAAAGACACAGCTTACGGGAGTTCTGTAGCCTGAGTGTAGGAGACATTGCTTGTCAGAGTTCTATAAACTGGGTGTAGGAGACGCAGCTTACAGAAGTTCTGTATCCTGGGGGTAGGGAAACGCAGTATACCTGAGTTCTGTAACCTGAGTGTAGAGAGAAGGAATTGACAGGAATTCTCTAGTCAGCGTGTAGGAGACACAGCTTACAGGAGTTTTGTCGCATGGGAGTAGGCATACACAGTACACTGGGGTTCTGTAGCCTGAAATTAGGAGATTGAGCTTACAGGAGTTGTGCTGCTTGATAGCAGGCATTGGCAGTATAGCTGAGTTCAGTAGCCTGAGGTAGAGAGAAGCAGCTTATGGGAGCTCTGTAGCCTGAGTGTAGGAGACACATCGTACAGGAGTTCTGTAGCTTGGGATTAGGCATAGGCAGTATAAGGGGCTTCTGTAGCCTGAGGGTAGGAGATGTAGCTTCCAGGAGTTCTGTTGCTCGGCAGTAGACGTATGCAGTGCGTGAGGGTTCTGTAGCCTGAGTGTAGGAGACGCAACCTACCGGAGTCCTGTAGCTTGGAAGTAGGCCTACGCAGTATACTGGAGTTCTGTAGCCTGAATGTAGGAGCTGCAGCTTACAGGTTCTGCAACTTGATAGCAGGCTTTCACAGTATACCTGTGTTCTGTAGCCTGTGTGTAGAGAAAAGCAGTTTACGGGAGCTGTGCAGCCTGAGTATAGAAGACGCAGCTTACAGAAGTTCTGTAACCTGGATGTAGGGAAACGCAGTATACCCGAGTTCTGTACCCTGAGTGTAGAGAGAAGCAGTTGATGGGCATTCTCTAGTCAGCATGTAGGAGACACAGCTTATGGGAGTTCTGTAGCTTGGGAGTCGGCATCCGCAGTATCCTGGGGTTCTGTAGCCTGAAATTAAGAGATGGAGCTTACAGGAGTTGTGCTGCTTGAAAGCAGACATTGGCAGTATAGCTGAGTTCAGTAGCCTGAGTGTAGAGAGAAGCAGTTGATGGGCGTTGCGCAGCCTGTGTATAGAAGACGCAGCTTACGGGAGTTCTGTCACCAGCGTGTAGAAAGAGACAGCTTACGGGAGTTCTGTAGCCTGAGTGTAGGAGACATTGCATGTCAGAGTTCTATAAACTGGGTGTAGGAGACGCAGCTTACAGAAGTTCTGTATCCTGGGGGTAGGGAAACGCAGTATACCTGAGTTCTGTAACCTGAGTGTAGAGAGAAGGAATTGACAGGAATTCTCTAGTCAGCATGTAGGAGACACAGCTTACGGAGTTCTGTAGCTTGGGAGTCGGCATCCACAGTATCCTGGGGTTCTGTAGCCTGAAATTAAGAGATGGAGCTTACAGGAGTTGTGCTGCTTGAAAGCAGACATTGGCAGTATAGCTGAGTTCAGTAGCCTGAGTGTAGAGAGAAGCAGTTGATGGGAGTTGCACAGCCTGTGTATAGAAGACGCAGCTTACGGGAGTTCTGTCACCAGCGTGTGGAAAGACACAGGTTACAGGAGTACCGTCGCCTGAGTGTAGGAGACGTTGTTTATGGGAGTTCTATAAACTGGGTGTAGGAGACGCAGCTTACAGGAAGTTCTTTAACCTGGGTGTAGGGAAAAGCAGTACACCTGAATTCTGTAACCTGCGTGCAGAGAGAAGCTTTTTTCGGGAATTCTGTCGTCAGTGTAGAGGAGACATTGCTTACAGGAATTTTGTTCATGGGAGTAGGTGTACGCAGTGTACTGGTGTTCTGTAGCCTGAATGTAAGAGATTCAGCTTACAGGAGTTCGGCCGCTTGATAGCAGGCGTTCACAGTATGCCTGAGTTCTGTAGCCTGAGTGAAGAGAGAAAAGCAGTTTACGGGAGCTGTGCAGCCTGAGTATAGAAGACGCAGCTTACAGAAGTTCTGTAACCTGGATGTAGGGAAACGCAGTATACCCGAGTTCTGTACCCTGAGTGTAGAGAGAAGCAGTTGATGGGAGTTGTGCAGCCTGTGTATAGAAGACGCAGCTTACGGGAGTTCTGTCACCAGCGTGTGGAAAGACACAGCTTACGGGAGTTCTGTAGCCTGAGTGTAGGAGACATTGCTTGTCAGAGTTCTATAAACTGGGTGTAGGAGACGCAGCTTACAGAAGTTCTGTATCCTGGGGGTAGGGAAACGCAGTATACCTGAGTTCTGTAACCTGAGTGTAGAGAGAAGGAATTGACAGGAATTCTCTAGTCAGCGTGTAGGAGACACAGCTTACGGGAGTTTTGTCGCATGGGAGTCGGCATCCGCAGTATCCTGGGGTTCTGTAGCCTGAAATTAGGAGATTGAGCTTACAGGAGTTGTGCTGCTTGATAGCAGGCATTGGCAGTATAGCTGAGTTCAGTAGCCTGAGGTAGAGAGAAGCAGCTTATGGGAGCTCTGTAGCCTGAGTGTAGGAGACACATCGTACAGGAGTTCTGTAGCTTGGGATTAGGCATAGGCAGTATAAGGGGCTTCTGTAGCCTGAGGGTAGGAGATGTAGCTTCCAGGAGTTCTGTTGCTCGGCAGTAGACGTATGCAGTGCGTGAGGGTTCTGTAGCCTGAGTGTAGGAGACGCAACCTACCGGAGTCCTGTAGCTTGGAAGTAGGCCTACGCAGTATACTGGAGTTCTGTAGCCTGAATGTAGGAGCTGCAGCTTACAGGTTCTGCAACTTGATAGCAGGCTTTCACAGTATACCTGTGTTCTGTAGCCTGTGTGTAGAGAAAAGCAGTTTACGGGAGCTGTGCAGCCTGAGTATAGAAGACGCAGCTTACAGAAGTTCTGTAACCTGGATGTAGGGAAACGCAGTATACCCGAGTTCTGTACCCTGAGTGTAGAGAGAAGCAGTTGATGGGCATTCTCTAGTCAGCATGTAGGAGACACAGCTTATGGGAGTTCTGTAGCTTGGGAGTCGGCATCCGCAGTATCCTGGGGTTCTGTAGCCTGAAATTAAGAGATGGAGCTTACAGGAGTTGTGCTGCTTGAAAGCAGACATTGGCAGTATAGCTGAGTTCAGTAGCCTGAGTGTAGAGAGAAGCAGTTGATGGGAGTTGCGCAGCCTGTGTATAGAAGACGCAGCTTACAGGAGTTCTGTCACCAGCGTGTGGAAAGACACAGCTTACGGGAGTTCTGTAGCCTGAGTGTAGGAGACATTGCATGTCAGAGTTCTATAAACTGGGTGTAGGAGACGCAGCTTACAGAAGTTCTGTATCCTGGGGGTAGGGAAACGCAGTATACCTGAGTTCTGTAACCTGAGTGTAGAGAGAAGGAATTGACAGGAATTCTCTAGTCAGCATGTAGGAGACACAGCTTACGGAGTTCTGTAGCTTGGGAGTCGGCATCCACAGTATCCTGGGGTTCTGTAGCCTGAAATTAAGAGATGGAGCTTACAGGAGTTGTGCTGCTTGAAAGCAGACATTGGCAGTATAGCTGAGTTCAGTAGCCTGAGTGTAGAGAGAAGCAGTTGATGGGAGTTGCACAGCCTGTGTATAGAAGACGCAGCTTACGGGAGTTCTGTCACCAGCGTGTGGAAAGACACAGGTTACAGGAGTACCGTCGCCTGAGTGTAGGAGACGTTGTTTATGGGAGTTCTATAAACTGGGTGTAGGAGACGCAGCTTACAGGAAGTTCTTTAACCTGGGTGTAGGGAAAAGCAGTACACCTGAATTCTGTAACCTGCGTGCAGAGAGAAGCTTTTTTCGGGAATTCTGTCGTCAGTGTAGAGGAGACATTGCTTACAGGAATTTTGTTCATGGGAGTAGGTGTACGCAGTGTATTGGTGTTCTGTAGCCTGAATGTAAGAGATTCAGCTTACAGGAGTTCGGCCGCTTGATAGCAGGCGTTCACAGTATGCCTGAGTTCTGTAGCCTGAGTGAAGAGAGAAAAGCAGTTTACGGGAGCTGTGCAGCCTGAGTATAGAAGACGCAGCTTACAGAAGTTCTGTAACCTGGATGTAGGGAAACGCAGTATACCCGAGTTCTGTACCCTGAGTGTAGAGAGAAGCAGTTGATGGGAGTTGTGCAGCCTGTGTATAGAAGACGCAGCTTACGGGAGTTCTGTCACCAGCGTGTGGAAAGACACAGCTTACGGGAGTTCTGTAGCCTGAGTGTAGGAGACATTGCTTGTCAGAGTTCTATAAACTGGGTGTAGGAGACGCAGCTTACAGAAGTTCTGTATCCTGGGGGTAGGGAAACGCAGTATACCTGAGTTCTGTAACCTGAGTGTAGAGAGAAGGAATTGACAGGAATTCTCTAGTCAGCGTGTAGGAGACACAGCTTACGGGAGTTTTGTCGCATGGGAGTAGGCATACACAGTACACTGGGGTTCTGTAGCCTGAAATTAGGAGATTGAGCTTACAGGAGTTCTGCTGCTTGATAGCAGGCATTGGCAGTATAGCTGAGTTCAGTAGCCTGAGGTAGAGAGAAGCAGCTCATGGGAGCTCTGTAGCCTGAGTGTAGGAGACACATCGTACAGGAGTTCTGTAGCTTGGGATTAGGCATAGGCAGTATAAGGGGCTTCTGTAGCCTGAGGGTAGGAGATGTAGCTTCCAGGAGTTCTGTTGCTCGGCAGTAGACGTATGCAGTGCGTGAGGGTTCTGTAGCCTGAGTGTAGGAGACGCAACCTACCGGAGTCCTGTAGCTTGGAAGTAGGCCTACGCAGTATACTGGAGTTCTGTAGCCTGAATGTAGGAGCTGCAGCTTACAGGTTCTGCAACTTGATAGCAGGCTTTCACAGTATACCTGTGTTCTGTAGCCTGTGTGTAGAGAAAAGCAGTTTACGGGAGCTGTGCAGCCTGAGTATAGAAGACGCAGCTTACAGAAGTTCTGTAACCTGGATGTAGGGAAACGCAGTATACCCGAGTTCTGTACCCTGAGTGTAGAGAGAAGCAGTTGATGGGCATTCTCTAGTCAGCATGTAGGAGACACAGCTTATGGGAGTTCTGTAGCTTGGGAGTCGGCATCCGCAGTATCCTGGGGTTCTGTAGCCTGAAATTAAGAGATGGAGCTTACAGGAGTTGTGCTGCTTGAAAGCAGACATTGGCAGTATAGCTGAGTTCAGTAGCCTGAGTGTAGAGAGAAGCAGTTGATGGGCGTTGCGCAGCCTGTGTATAGAAGACGCAGCTTACGGGAGTTCTGTCACCAGCGTGTAGAAAGAGACAGCTTACGGGAGTTCTGTAGCCTGAGTGTAGGAGACATTGCATGTCAGAGTTCTATAAACTGGGTGTAGGAGACGCAGCTTACAGAAGTTCTGTATCCTGGGGGTAGGGAAACGCAGTATACCTGAGTTCTGTAACCTGAGTGTAGAGAGAAGGAATTGACAGGAATTCTCTAGTCAGCATGTAGGAGACACAGCTTACGGAGTTCTGTAGCTTGGGAGTCGGCATCCACAGTATCCTGGGGTTCTGTAGCCTGAAATTAAGAGATGGAGCTTACAGGAGTTGTGCTGCTTGAAAGCAGACATTGGCAGTATAGCTGAGTTCAGTAGCCTGAGTGTAGAGAGAAGCAGTTGATGGGAGTTGCACAGCCTGTGTATAGAAGACGCAGCTTACGGGAGTTCTGTCACCAGCGTGTGGAAAGACACAGGTTACAGGAGTACCGTCGCCTGAGTGTAGGAGACGTTGTTTATGGGAGTTCTATAAACTGGGTGTAGGAGACGCAGCTTACAGGAAGTTCTTTAACCTGGGTGTAGGGAAAAGCAGTACACCTGAATTCTGTAACCTGCGTGCAGAGAGAAGCTTTTTTCGGGAATTCTGTCGTCAGTGTAGAGGAGACATTGCTTACAGGAATTTTGTTCATGGGAGTAGGTGTACGCAGTGTACTGGTGTTCTGTAGCCTGAATGTAAGAGATTCAGCTTACAGGAGTTCGGCCGCTTGATAGCAGGCGTTCACAGTATGCCTGAGTTCTGTAGCCTGAGTGAAGAGAGAAAAGCAGTTTACGGGAGCTGTGCAGCCTGAGTATAGAAGACGCAGCTTACAGAAGTTCTGTAACCTGGATGTAGGGAAACGCAGTATACCCGAGTTCTGTACCCTGAGTGTAGAGAGAAGCAGTTGATGGGAGTTGTGCAGCCTGTGTATAGAAGACGCAGCTTACGGGAGTTCTGTCACCAGCGTGTGGAAAGACACAGCTTACGGGAGTTCTGTAGCCTGAGTGTAGGAGACATTGCTTGTCAGAGTTCTATAAACTGGGTGTAGGAGACGCAGCTTACAGAAGTTCTGTATCCTGGGGGTAGGGAAACGCAGTATACCTGAGTTCTGTAACCTGAGTGTAGAGAGAAGGAATTGACAGGAATTCTCTAGTCAGCGTGTAGGAGACACAGCTTACGGGAGTTTTGTCGCATGGGAGTCGGCATCCGCAGTATCCTGGGGTTCTGTAGCCTGAAATTAGGAGATTGAGCTTACAGGAGTTGTGCTGCTTGATAGCAGGCATTGGCAGTATAGCTGAGTTCAGTAGCCTGAGGTAGAGAGAAGCAGCTTATGGGAGCTCTGTAGCCTGAGTGTAGGAGACACATCGTACAGGAGTTCTGTAGCTTGGGATTAGGCATAGGCAGTATAAGGGGCTTCTGTAGCCTGAGGGTAGGAGATGTAGCTTCCAGGAGTTCTGTTGCTCGGCAGTAGACGTATGCAGTGCGTGAGGGTTCTGTAGCCTGAGTGTAGGAGACGCAACCTACCGGAGTCCTGTAGCTTGGAAGTAGGCCTACGCAGTATACTGGAGTTCTGTAGCCTGAATGTAGGAGCTGCAGCTTACAGGTTCTGCAACTTGATAGCAGGCTTTCACAGTATACCTGTGTTCTGTAGCCTGTGTGTAGAGAAAAGCAGTTTACGGGAGCTGTGCAGCCTGAGTATAGAAGACGCAGCTTACAGAAGTTCTGTAACCTGGATGTAGGGAAACGCAGTATACCCGAGTTCTGTACCCTGAGTGTAGAGAGAAGCAGTTGATGGGCATTCTCTAGTCAGCATGTAGGAGACACAGCTTATGGGAGTTCTGTAGCTTGGGAGTCGGCATCCGCAGTATCCTGGGGTTCTGTAGCCTGAAATTAAGAGATGGAGCTTACAGGAGTTGTGCTGCTTGAAAGCAGACATTGGCAGTATAGCTGAGTTCAGTAGCCTGAGTGTAGAGAGAAGCAGTTGATGGGAGTTGCGCAGCCTGTGTATAGAAGACGCAGCTTACAGGAGTTCTGTCACCAGCGTGTGGAAAGACACAGCTTACGGGAGTTCTGTAGCCTGAGTGTAGGAGACATTGCATGTCAGAGTTCTATAAACTGGGTGTAGGAGACGCAGCTTACAGAAGTTCTGTATCCTGGGGGTAGGGAAACGCAGTATACCTGAGTTCTGTAACCTGAGTGTAGAGAGAAGGAATTGACAGGAATTCTCTAGTCAGCATGTAGGAGACACAGCTTACGGAGTTCTGTAGCTTGGGAGTCGGCATCCACAGTATCCTGGGGTTCTGTAGCCTGAAATTAAGAGATGGAGCTTACAGGAGTTGTGCTGCTTGAAAGCAGACATTGGCAGTATAGCTGAGTTCAGTAGCCTGAGTGTAGAGAGAAGCAGTTGATGGGAGTTGCACAGCCTGTGTATAGAAGACGCAGCTTACGGGAGTTCTGTCACCAGCGTGTGGAAAGACACAGGTTACAGGAGTACCGTCGCCTGAGTGTAGGAGACGTTGTTTATGGGAGTTCTATAAACTGGGTGTAGGAGACGCAGCTTACAGGAAGTTCTTTAACCTGGGTGTAGGGAAAAGCAGTACACCTGAATTCTGTAACCTGCGTGCAGAGAGAAGCTTTTTTCGGGAATTCTGTCGTCAGTGTAGAGGAGACATTGCTTACAGGAATTTTGTTCATGGGAGTAGGTGTACGCAGTGTATTGGTGTTCTGTAGCCTGAATGTAAGAGATTCAGCTTACAGGAGTTCGGCCGCTTGATAGCAGGCGTTCACAGTATGCCTGAGTTCTGTAGCCTGAGTGAAGAGAGAAAAGCAGTTTACGGGAGCTGTGCAGCCTGAGTATAGAAGACGCAGCTTACAGAAGTTCTGTAACCTGGATGTAGGGAAACGCAGTATACCCGAGTTCTGTACCCTGAGTGTAGAGAGAAGCAGTTGATGGGAGTTGTGCAGCCTGTGTATAGAAGACGCAGCTTACGGGAGTTCTGTCACCAGCGTGTGGAAAGACACAGCTTACGGGAGTTCTGTAGCCTGAGTGTAGGAGACATTGCTTGTCAGAGTTCTATAAACTGGGTGTAGGAGACGCAGCTTACAGAAGTTCTGTATCCTGGGGGTAGGGAAACGCAGTATACCTGAGTTCTGTAACCTGAGTGTAGAGAGAAGGAATTGACAGGAATTCTCTAGTCAGCGTGTAGGAGACACAGCTTACGGGAGTTTTGTCGCATGGGAGTAGGCATACACAGTACACTGGGGTTCTGTAGCCTGAAATTAGGAGATTGAGCTTACAGGAGTTCTGCTGCTTGATAGCAGGCATTGGCAGTATAGCTGAGTTCAGTAGCCTGAGGTAGAGAGAAGCAGCTCATGGGAGCTCTGTAGCCTGAGTGTAGGAGACACATCGTACAGGAGTTCTGTAGCTTGGGATTAGGCATAGGCAGTATAAGGGGCTTCTGTAGCCTGAGGGTAGGAGATGTAGCTTCCAGGAGTTCTGTTGCTCGGCAGTAGACGTATGCAGTGCGTGAGGGTTCTGTAGCCTGAGTGTAGGAGACGCAACCTACCGGAGTCCTGTAGCTTGGAAGTAGGCCTACGCAGTATACTGGAGTTCTGTAGCCTGAATGTAGGAGCTGCAGCTTACAGGTTCTGCAACTTGATAGCAGGCTTTCACAGTATACCTGTGTTCTGTAGCCTGTGTGTAGAGAAAAGCAGTTTACGGGAGCTGTGCAGCCTGAGTATAGAAGACGCAGCTTACAGAAGTTCTGTAACCTGGATGTAGGGAAACGCAGTATACCCGAGTTCTGTACCCTGAGTGTAGAGAGAAGCAGTTGATGGGCATTCTCTAGTCAGCATGTAGGAGACACAGCTTATGGGAGTTCTGTAGCTTGGGAGTCGGCATCCGCAGTATCCTGGGGTTCTGTAGCCTGAAATTAAGAGATGGCGCTTACAGGAGTTGTGCTGCTTGAAAGCAGACATTGGCAGTATAGCTGAGTTCAGTAGCCTGAGTGTAGAGAGAAGCAGTTGATGGGAGTTGCGCAGCCTGTGTATAGAAGACGCAGCTTACGGGAGTTCTGTCACCAGCGTGTAGAAAGAGACAGCTTACGGGAGTTCTGTAGCCTGAGTGTAGGAGACATTGCATGTCAGAGTTCTATAAACTGGGTGTAGGAGACGCAGCTTACAGAAGTTCTGTATCCTGGGGGTAGGGAAACGCAGTATACCTGAGTTCTGTAACCTGAGTGTAGAGAGAAGGAATTGACAGGAATTCTCTAGTCAGCATGTAGGAGACACAGCTTACGGAGTTCTGTAGCTTGGGAGTCGGCATCCACAGTATCCTGGGGTTCTGTAGCCTGAAATTAAGAGATGGAGCTTACAGGAGTTGTGCTGCTTGAAAGCAGACATTGGCAGTATAGCTGAGTTCAGTAGCCTGAGTGTAGAGAGAAGCAGTTGATGGGAGTTGCACAGCCTGTGTATAGAAGACGCAGCTTACGGGAGTTCTGTCACCAGCGTGTGGAAAGACACAGGTTACAGGAGTACCGTCGCCTGAGTGTAGGAGACGTTGTTTATGGGAGTTCTATAAACTGGGTGTAGGAGACGCAGCTTACAGGAAGTTCTTTAACCTGGGTGTAGGGAAAAGCAGTACACCTGAATTCTGTAACCTGCGTGCAGAGAGAAGCTTTTTTCGGGAATTCTGTCGTCAGTGTAGAGGAGACATTGCTTACAGGAATTTTGTTCATGGGAGTAGGTGTACGCAGTGTATTGGTGTTCTGTAGCCTGAATGTAAGAGATTCAGCTTACAGGAGTTCGGCCGCTTGATAGCAGGCGTTCACAGTATGCCTGAGTTCTGTAGCCTGAGTGAAGAGAGAAAAGCAGTTTACGGGAGCTGTGCAGCCTGAGTATAGAAGACGCAGCTTACAGAAGTTCTGTAACCTGGATGTAGGGAAACGCAGTATACCCGAGTTCTGTACCCTGAGTGTAGAGAGAAGCAGTTGATGGGAGTTGTGCAGCCTGTGTATAGAAGACGCAGCTTACGGGAGTTCTGTCACCAGCGTGTGGAAAGACACAGCTTACGGGAGTTCTGTAGCCTGAGTGTAGGAGACATTGCTTGTCAGAGTTCTATAAACTGGGTGTAGGAGACGCAGCTTACAGAAGTTCTGTATCCTGGGGGTAGGGAAACGCAGTATACCTGAGTTCTGTAACCTGAGTGTAGAGAGAAGGAATTGACAGGAATTCTCTAGTCAGCGTGTAGGAGACACAGCTTACGGGAGTTTTGTCGCATGGGAGTAGGCATACACAGTACACTGGGGTTCTGTAGCCTGAAATTAGGAGATTGAGCTTACAGGAGTTCTGCTGCTTGATAGCAGGCATTGGCAGTATAGCTGAGTTCAGTAGCCTGAGGTAGAGAGAAGCAGCTTATGGGAGCTCTGTAGCCTGAGTGTAGGAGACACATTGTACAGGAGTTCTGTAGCTTGGGATTAGGCATAGGCAGTATAAGGGGCTTCTGTAGCCTGAGGGTAGGAGATGTAGCTTCCAGGAGTTCTGTTGCTCGGCAGTAGACGTATGCAGTGCGTGAGGGTTCTGTAGCCTGAGTGTAGGAGACGCAACCTACCGGAGTCCTGTAGCTTGGAAGTAGGCCTACGCAGTATACTGGAGTTCTGTAGCCTGAATGTAGGAGCTGCAGCTTACAGGTTCTGCAACTTGATAGCAGGCTTTCACAGTATACCTGTGTTCTGTAGCCTGTGTGTAGAGAAAAGCAGTTTACGGGAGCTGTGCAGCCTGAGTATAGAAGACGCAGCTTACAGAAGTTCTGTAACCTGGATGTAGGGAAACGCAGTATACCCGAGTTCTGTACCCTGAGTGTAGAGAGAAGCAGTTGATGGGCATTCTCTAGTCAGCATGTAGGAGACACAGCTTATGGGAGTTCTGTAGCTTGGGAGTCGGCATCCGCAGTATCCTGGGGTTCTGTAGCCTGAAATTAAGAGATGGAGCTTACAGGAGTTGTGCTGCTTGAAAGCAGACATTGGCAGTATAGCTGAGTTCAGTAGCCTGAGTGTAGAGAGAAGCAGTTGATGGGAGTTGCGCAGCCTGTGTATAGAAGACGCAGCTTACGGGAGTTCTGTCACCAGCGTGTGGAAAGACACAGGTTACAGGAGTACCGTCGCCTGAGTGTAGGAGACGTTGTTTATGGGAGTTCTATAAACTGGGTGTAGGAGACGCAGCTTACAGGAAGTTCTTTAACCTGGGTGTAGGGAAAAGCAGTACACCTGAATTCTGTAACCTGCGTGCAGAGAGAAGCTTTTTTCGGGAATTCTGTCGTCAGTGTAGAGGAGACATTGCTTACAGGAATTTTGTTCATGGGAGTAGGTGTACGCAGTGTACTGGTGTTCTGTAGCCTGAATGTAAGAGATTCAGCTTACAGGAGTTCGGCCGCTTGATAGCAGGCGTTCACAGTATGCCTGAGTTCTGTAGCCTGAGTGAAGAGAGAAAAGCAGTTTACGGGAGCTGTGCAGCCTGAGTATAGAAGACGCAGCTTACAGAAGTTCTGTAACCTGGATGTAGGGAAACGCAGTATACCCGAGTTCTGTACCCTGAGTGTAGAGAGAAGCAGTTGATGGGAGTTGTGCAGCCTGTGTATAGAAGACGCAGCTTACGGGAGTTCTGTCACCAGCGTGTGGAAAGACACAGCTTACGGGAGTTCTGTAGCCTGAGTGTAGGAGACATTGCTTGTCAGAGTTCTATAAACTGGGTGTAGGAGACGCAGCTTACAGAAGTTCTGTATCCTGGGGGTAGGGAAACGCAGTATACCTGAGTTCTGTAACCTGAGTGTAGAGAGAAGGAATTGACAGGAATTCTCTAGTCAGCGTGTAGGAGACACAGCTTACGGGAGTTTTGTCGCATGGGAGTCGGCATCCGCAGTATCCTGGGGTTCTGTAGCCTGAAATTAGGAGATTGAGCTTACAGGAGTTGTGCTGCTTGATAGCAGGCATTGGCAGTATAGCTGAGTTCAGTAGCCTGAGGTAGAGAGAAGCAGCTTATGGGAGCTCTGTAGCCTGAGTGTAGGAGACACATCGTACAGGAGTTCTGTAGCTTGGGATTAGGCATAGGCAGTATAAGGGGCTTCTGTAGCCTGAGGGTAGGAGATGTAGCTTCCAGGAGTTCTGTTGCTCGGCAGTAGACGTATGCAGTGCGTGAGGGTTCTGTAGCCTGAGTGTAGGAGACGCAACCTACCGGAGTCCTGTAGCTTGGAAGTAGGCCTACGCAGTATACTGGAGTTCTGTAGCCTGAATGTAGGAGCTGCAGCTTACAGGTTCTGCAACTTGATAGCAGGCTTTCACAGTATACCTGTGTTCTGTAGCCTGTGTGTAGAGAAAAGCAGTTTACGGGAGCTGTGCAGCCTGAGTATAGAAGACGCAGCTTACAGAAGTTCTGTAACCTGGATGTAGGGAAACGCAGTATACCCGAGTTCTGTACCCTGAGTGTAGAGAGAAGCAGTTGATGGGCATTCTCTAGTCAGCATGTAGGAGACACAGCTTATGGGAGTTCTGTAGCTTGGGAGTCGGCATCCGCAGTATCCTGGGGTTCTGTAGCCTGAAATTAAGAGATGGAGCTTACAGGAGTTGTGCTGCTTGAAAGCAGACATTGGCAGTATAGCTGAGTTCAGTAGCCTGAGTGTAGAGAGAAGCAGTTGATGGGCGTTGCGCAGCCTGTGTATAGAAGACGCAGCTTACGGGAGTTCTGTCACCAGCGTGTAGAAAGAGACAGCTTACGGGAGTTCTGTAGCCTGAGTGTAGGAGACATTGCATGTCAGAGTTCTATAAACTGGGTGTAGGAGACGCAGCTTACAGAAGTTCTGTATCCTGGGGGTAGGGAAACGCAGTATACCTGAGTTCTGTAACCTGAGTGTAGAGAGAAGGAATTGACAGGAATTCTCTAGTCAGCATGTAGGAGACACAGCTTACGGAGTTCTGTAGCTTGGGAGTCGGCATCCACAGTATCCTGGGGTTCTGTAGCCTGAAATTAAGAGATGGAGCTTACAGGAGTTGTGCTGCTTGAAAGCAGACATTGGCAGTATAGCTGAGTTCAGTAGCCTGAGTGTAGAGAGAAGCAGTTGATGGGAGTTGCACAGCCTGTGTATAGAAGACGCAGCTTACGGGAGTTCTGTCACCAGCGTGTGGAAAGACACAGGTTACAGGAGTACCGTCGCCTGAGTGTAGGAGACGTTGTTTATGGGAGTTCTATAAACTGGGTGTAGGAGACGCAGCTTACAGGAAGTTCTTTAACCTGGGTGTAGGGAAAAGCAGTACACCTGAATTCTGTAACCTGCGTGCAGAGAGAAGCTTTTTTCGGGAATTCTGTCGTCAGTGTAGAGGAGACATTGCTTACAGGAATTTTGTTCATGGGAGTAGGTGTACGCAGTGTACTGGTGTTCTGTAGCCTGAATGTAAGAGATTCAGCTTACAGGAGTTCGGCCGCTTGATAGCAGGCGTTCACAGTATGCCTGAGTTCTGTAGCCTGAGTGAAGAGAGAAAAGCAGTTTACGGGAGCTGTGCAGCCTGAGTATAGAAGACGCAGCTTACAGAAGTTCTGTAACCTGGATGTAGGGAAACGCAGTATACCCGAGTTCTGTACCCTGAGTGTAGAGAGAAGCAGTTGATGGGAGTTGTGCAGCCTGTGTATAGAAGACGCAGCTTACGGGAGTTCTGTCACCAGCGTGTGGAAAGACACAGCTTACGGGAGTTCTGTAGCCTGAGTGTAGGAGACATTGCTTGTCAGAGTTCTATAAACTGGGTGTAGGAGACGCAGCTTACAGAAGTTCTGTATCCTGGGGGTAGGGAAACGCAGTATACCTGAGTTCTGTAACCTGAGTGTAGAGAGAAGGAATTGACAGGAATTCTCTAGTCAGCGTGTAGGAGACACAGCTTACGGGAGTTTTGTCGCATGGGAGTCGGCATCCGCAGTATCCTGGGGTTCTGTAGCCTGAAATTAGGAGATTGAGCTTACAGGAGTTGTGCTGCTTGATAGCAGGCATTGGCAGTATAGCTGAGTTCAGTAGCCTGAGGTAGAGAGAAGCAGCTTATGGGAGCTCTGTAGCCTGAGTGTAGGAGACACATCGTACAGGAGTTCTGTAGCTTGGGATTAGGCATAGGCAGTATAAGGGGCTTCTGTAGCCTGAGGGTAGGAGATGTAGCTTCCAGGAGTTCTGTTGCTCGGCAGTAGACGTATGCAGTGCGTGAGGGTTCTGTAGCCTGAGTGTAGGAGACGCAACCTACCGGAGTCCTGTAGCTTGGAAGTAGGCCTACGCAGTATACTGGAGTTCTGTAGCCTGAATGTAGGAGCTGCAGCTTACAGGTTCTGCAACTTGATAGCAGGCTTTCACAGTATACCTGTGTTCTGTAGCCTGTGTGTAGAGAAAAGCAGTTTACGGGAGCTGTGCAGCCTGAGTATAGAAGACGCAGCTTACAGAAGTTCTGTAACCTGGATGTAGGGAAACGCAGTATACCCGAGTTCTGTACCCTGAGTGTAGAGAGAAGCAGTTGATGGGCATTCTCTAGTCAGCATGTAGGAGACACAGCTTATGGGAGTTCTGTAGCTTGGGAGTCGGCATCCGCAGTATCCTGGGGTTCTGTAGCCTGAAATTAAGAGATGGAGCTTACAGGAGTTGTGCTGCTTGAAAGCAGACATTGGCAGTATAGCTGAGTTCAGTAGCCTGAGTGTAGAGAGAAGCAGTTGATGGGAGTTGCGCAGCCTGTGTATAGAAGACGCAGCTTACGGGAGTTCTGTCACCAGCGTGTGGAAAGACACAGCTTACGGGAGTTCTGTAGCCTGAGTGTAGGAGACATTGCATGTCAGAGTTCTATAAACTGGGTGTAGGAGACGCAGCTTACAGAAGTTCTGTATCCTGGGGGTAGGGAAACGCAGTATACCTGAGTTCTGTAACCTGAGTGTAGAGAGAAGGAATTGACAGGAATTCTCTAGTCAGCATGTAGGAGACACAGCTTACGGAGTTCTGTAGCTTGGGAGTCGGCATCCACAGTATCCTGGGGTTCTGTAGCCTGAAATTAAGAGATGGAGCTTACAGGAGTTGTGCTGCTTGAAAGCAGACATTGGCAGTATAGCTGAGTTCAGTAGCCTGAGTGTAGAGAGAAGCAGTTGATGGGAGTTGCACAGCCTGTGTATAGAAGACGCAGCTTACGGGAGTTCTGTCACCAGCGTGTGGAAAGACACAGGTTACAGGAGTACCGTCGCCTGAGTGTAGGAGACGTTGTTTATGGGAGTTCTATAAACTGGGTGTAGGAGACGCAGCTTACAGGAAGTTCTTTAACCTGGGTGTAGGGAAAAGCAGTACACCTGAATTCTGTAACCTGCGTGCAGAGAGAAGCTTTTTTCGGGAATTCTGTCGTCAGTGTAGAGGAGACATTGCTTACAGGAATTTTGTTCATGGGAGTAGGTGTACGCAGTGTATTGGTGTTCTGTAGCCTGAATGTAAGAGATTCAGCTTACAGGAGTTCGGCCGCTTGATAGCAGGCGTTCACAGTATGCCTGAGTTCTGTAGCCTGAGTGAAGAGAGAAAAGCAGTTTACGGGAGCTGTGCAGCCTGAGTATAGAAGACGCAGCTTACAGAAGTTCTGTAACCTGGATGTAGGGAAACGCAGTATACCCGAGTTCTGTACCCTGAGTGTAGAGAGAAGCAGTTGATGGGAGTTGTGCAGCCTGTGTATAGAAGACGCAGCTTACGGGAGTTCTGTCACCAGCGTGTGGAAAGACACAGCTTACGGGAGTTCTGTAGCCTGAGTGTAGGAGACATTGCTTGTCAGAGTTCTATAAACTGGGTGTAGGAGACGCAGCTTACAGAAGTTCTGTATCCTGGGGGTAGGGAAACGCAGTATACCTGAGTTCTGTAACCTGAGTGTAGAGAGAAGGAATTGACAGGAATTCTCTAGTCAGCGTGTAGGAGACACAGCTTACGGGAGTTTTGTCGCATGGGAGTAGGCATACACAGTACACTGGGGTTCTGTAGCCTGAAATTAGGAGATTGAGCTTACAGGAGTTGTGCTGCTTGATAGCAGGCATTGGCAGTATAGCTGAGTTCAGTAGCCTGAGGTAGAGAGAAGCAGCTTATGGGAGCTCTGTAGCCTGAGTGTAGGAGACACATCGTACAGGAGTTCTGTAGCTTGGGATTAGGCATAGGCAGTATAAGGGGCTTCTGTAGCCTGAGGGTAGGAGATGTAGCTTCCAGGAGTTCTGTTGCTCGGCAGTAGACGTATGCAGTGCGTGAGGGTTCTGTAGCCTGAGTGTAGGAGACGCAACCTACCGGAGTCCTGTAGCTTGGAAGTAGGCCTACGCAGTATACTGGAGTTCTGTAGCCTGAATGTAGGAGCTGCAGCTTACAGGTTCTGCAACTTGATAGCAGGCTTTCACAGTATACCTGTGTTCTGTAGCCTGTGTGTAGAGAAAAGCAGTTTACGGGAGCTGTGCAGCCTGAGTATAGAAGACGCAGCTTACAGAAGTTCTGTAACCTGGATGTAGGGAAACGCAGTATACCCGAGTTCTGTACCCTGAGTGTAGAGAGAAGCAGTTGATGGGCATTCTCTAGTCAGCATGTAGGAGACACAGCTTATGGGAGTTCTGTAGCTTGGGAGTCGGCATCCGCAGTATCCTGGGGTTCTGTAGCCTGAAATTAAGAGATGGAGCTTACAGGAGTTGTGCTGCTTGAAAGCAGACATTGGCAGTATAGCTGAGTTCAGTAGCCTGAGTGTAGAGAGAAGCAGTTGATGGGAGTTGCGCAGCCTGTGTATAGAAGACGCAGCTTACGGGAGTTCTGTCACCAGCGTGTGGAAAGACACAGCTTACGGGAGTTCTGTAGCCTGAGTGTAGGAGACATTGCATGTCAGAGTTCTATAAACTGGGTGTAGGAGACGCAGCTTACAGAAGTTCTGTATCCTGGGGGTAGGGAAACGCAGTATACCTGAGTTCTGTAACCTGAGTGTAGAGAGAAGGAATTGACAGGAATTCTCTAGTCAGCATGTAGGAGACACAGCTTACGGAGTTCTGTAGCTTGGGAGTCGGCATCCACAGTATCCTGGGGTTCTGTAGCCTGAAATTAAGAGATGGAGCTTACAGGAGTTGTGCTGCTTGAAAGCAGACATTGGCAGTATAGCTGAGTTCAGTAGCCTGAGTGTAGAGAGAAGCAGTTGATGGGAGTTGCACAGCCTGTGTATAGAAGACGCAGCTTACGGGAGTTCTGTCACCAGCGTGTGGAAAGACACAGGTTACAGGAGTACCGTCGGCTGAGTGTAGGAGACGTTGTTTATGGGAGTTCTATAAACTGGGTGTAGGAGACGCAGCTTACAGGAAGTTCTTTAACCTGGGTGTAGGGAAAAGCAGTACACCTGAATTCTGTAACCTGCGTGCAGAGAGAAGCTTTTTTCGGGAATTCTGTCGTCAGTGTAGAGGAGACATTGCTTACAGGAATTTTTTCATGGGAGTAGGTGTACGCAGTGTACTGGTGTTCTGTAGCCTGAATGTAAGAGATTCAGCTTACAGGAGTTCGGCCGCTTGATAGCAGGCGTTCACAGTATGCCTGAGTTCTGTAGCCTGAGTGAAGAGAGAAAAGCAGTTTACGGGAGCTGTGCAGCCTGAGTATAGAAGACGCAGCTTACAGAAGTTCTGTAACCTGGATGTAGGGAAACGCAGTATACCCGAGTTCTGTACCCTGAGTGTAGAGAGAAGCAGTTGATGGGAGTTGTGCAGCCTGTGTATAGAAGACGCAGCTTACGGGAGTTCTGTCACCAGCGTGTGGAAAGACACAGCTTACGGGAGTTCTGTAGCCTGAGTGTAGGAGACATTGCTTGTCAGAGTTCTATAAACTGGGTGTAGGAGACGCAGCTTACAGAAGTTCTGTATCCTGGGGGTAGGGAAACGCAGTATACCTGAGTTCTGTAACCTGAGTGTAGAGAGAAGGAATTGACAGGAATTCTCTAGTCAGCGTGTAGGAGACACAGCTTACGGGAGTTTTGTCGCATGGGAGTAGGCATACACAGTACACTGGGGTTCTGTAGCCTGAAATTAGGAGATTGAGCTTACAGGAGTTGTGCTGCTTGATAGCAGGCATTGGCAGTATAGCTGAGTTCAGTAGCCTGAGGTAGAGAGAAGCAGCTTATGGGAGCTCTGTAGCCTGAGTGTAGGAGACACATCGTACAGGAGTTCTGTAGCTTGGGATTAGGCATAGGCAGTATAAGGGGCTTCTGTAGCCTGAGGGTAGGAGATGTAGCTTCCAGGAGTTCTGTTGCTCGGCAGTAGACGTATGCAGTGCGTGAGGGTTCTGTAGCCTGAGTGTAGGAGACGCAACCTACCGGAGTCCTGTAGCTTGGAAGTAGGCCTACGCAGTATACTGGAGTTCTGTAGCCTGAATGTAGGAGCTGCAGCTTACAGGTTCTGCAACTTGATAGCAGGCTTTCACAGTATACCTGTGTTCTGTAGCCTGTGTGTAGAGAAAAGCAGTTTACGGGAGCTGTGCAGCCTGAGTATAGAAGACGCAGCTTACAGAAGTTCTGTAACCTGGATGTAGGGAAACGCAGTATACCCGAGTTCTGTACCCTGAGTGTAGAGAGAAGCAGTTGATGGGCATTCTCTAGTCAGCATGTAGGAGACACAGCTTATGGGAGTTCTGTAGCTTGGGAGTCGGCATCCGCAGTATCCTGGGGTTCTGTAGCCTGAAATTAAGAGATGGAGCTTACAGGAGTTGTGCTGCTTGAAAGCAGACATTGGCAGTATAGCTGAGTTCAGTAGCCTGAGTGTAGAGAGAAGCAGTTGATGGGCGTTGCGCAGCCTGTGTATAGAAGACGCAGCTTACGGGAGTTCTGTCACCAGTGTGTAGAAAGAGACAGCTTACGGGAGTTCTGTAGCCTGAGTGTAGGAGACATTGCATGTCAGAGTTCTATAAACTGGGTGTAGGAGACGCAGCTTACAGAAGTTCTGTATCCTGGGGGTAGGGAAACGCAGTATACCTGAGTTCTGTAACCTGAGTGTAGAGAGAAGGAATTGACAGGAATTCTCTAGTCAGCATGTAGGAGACACAGCTTACGGAGTTCTGTAGCTTGGGAGTCGGCATCCACAGTATCCTGGGGTTCTGTAGCCTGAAATTAAGAGATGGAGCTTACAGGAGTTGTGCTGCTTGAAAGCAGACATTGGCAGTATAGCTGAGTTCAGTAGCCTGAGTGTAGAGAGAAGCAGTTGATGGGAGTTGCACAGCCTGTGTATAGAAGACGCAGCTTACGGGAGTTCTGTCACCAGCGTGTGGAAAGACACAGGTTACAGGAGTACCGTCGCCTGAGTGTAGGAGACGTTGTTTATGGGAGTTCTATAAACTGGGTGTAGGAGACGCAGCTTACAGGAAGTTCTTTAACCTGGGTGTAGGGAAAAGCAGTACACCTGAATTCTGTAACCTGCGTGCAGAGAGAAGCTTTTTTCGGGAATTCTGTCGTCAGTGTAGAGGAGACATTGCTTACAGGAATTTTGTTCATGGGAGTAGGTGTACGCAGTGTACTGGTGTTCTGTAGCCTGAATGTAAGAGATTCAGCTTACAGGAGTTCGGCCGCTTGATAGCAGGCGTTCACAGTATGCCTGAGTTCTGTAGCCTGAGTGAAGAGAGAAAAGCAGTTTACGGGAGCTGTGCAGCCTGAGTATAGAAGACGCAGCTTACAGAAGTTCTGTAACCTGGATGTAGGGAAACGCAGTATACCCGAGTTCTGTACCCTGAGTGTAGAGAGAAGCAGTTGATGGGAGTTGTGCAGCCTGTGTATAGAAGACGCAGCTTACGGGAGTTCTGTCACCAGCGTGTGGAAAGACACAGCTTACGGGAGTTCTGTAGCCTGAGTGTAGGAGACATTGCTTGTCAGAGTTCTATAAACTGGGTGTAGGAGACGCAGCTTACAGAAGTTCTGTATCCTGGGGGTAGGGAAACGCAGTATACCTGAGTTCTGTAACCTGAGTGTAGAGAGAAGGAATTGACAGGAATTCTCTAGTCAGCGTGTAGGAGACACAGCTTACGGGAGTTTTGTCGCATGGGAGTAGGCATACACAGTACACTGGGGTTCTGTAGCCTGAAATTAGGAGATTGAGCTTACAGGAGTTGTGCTGCTTGATAGCAGGCATTGGCAGTATAGCTGAGTTCAGTAGCCTGAGGTAGAGAGAAGCAGCTTATGGGAGCTCTGTAGCCTGAGTGTAGGAGACACATCGTACAGGAGTTCTGTAGCTTGGGATTAGGCATAGGCAGTATAAGGGGCTTCTGTAGCCTGAGGGTAGGAGATGTAGCTTCCAGGAGTTCTGTTGCTCGGCAGTAGACGTATGCAGTGCGTGAGGGTTCTGTAGCCTGAGTGTAGGAGACGCAACCTACCGGAGTCCTGTAGCTTGGAAGTAGGCCTACGCAGTATACTGGAGTTCTGTAGCCTGAATGTAGGAGCTGCAGCTTACAGGTTCTGCAACTTGATAGCAGGCTTTCACAGTATACCTGTGTTCTGTAGCCTGTGTGTAGAGAAAAGCAGTTTACGGGAGCTGTGCAGCCTGAGTATAGAAGACGCAGCTTACAGAAGTTCTGTAACCTGGATGTAGGGAAACGCAGTATACCCGAGTTCTGTACCCTGAGTGTAGAGAGAAGCAGTTGATGGGCATTCTCTAGTCAGCATGTAGGAGACACAGCTTATGGGAGTTCTGTAGCTTGGGAGTCGGCATCCGCAGTATCCTGGGGTTCTGTAGCCTGAAATTAAGAGATGGAGCTTACAGGAGTTGTGCTGCTTGAAAGCAGACATTGGCAGTATAGCTGAGTTCAGTAGCCTGAGTGTAGAGAGAAGCAGTTGATGGGAGTTGCGCAGCCTGTGTATAGAAGACGCAGCTTACGGGAGTTCTGTCACCAGCGTGTAGAAAGAGACAGCTTACGGGAGTTCTGTAGCCTGAGTGTAGGAGACATTGCATGTCAGAGTTCTATAAACTGGGTGTAGGAGACGCAGCTTACAGAAGTTCTGTATCCTGGGGGTAGGGAAACGCAGTATACCTGAGTTCTGTAACCTGAGTGTAGAGAGAAGGAATTGACAGGAATTCTCTAGTCAGCATGTAGGAGACACAGCTTACGGAGTTCTGTAGCTTGGGAGTCGGCATCCACAGTATCCTGGGGTTCTGTAGCCTGAAATTAAGAGATGGAGCTTACAGGAGTTGTGCTGCTTGAAAGCAGACATTGGCAGTATAGCTGAGTTCAGTAGCCTGAGTGTAGAGAGAAGCAGTTGATGGGAGTTGCACAGCCTGTGTATAGAAGACGCAGCTTACGGGAGTTCTGTCACCAGCGTGTGGAAAGACACAGGTTACAGGAGTACCGTCGCCTGAGTGTAGGAGACGTTGTTTATGGGAGTTCTATAAACTGGGTGTAGGAGACGCAGCTTACAGGAAGTTCTTTAACCTGGGTGTAGGGAAAAGCAGTACACCTGAATTCTGTAACCTGCGTGCAGAGAGAAGCTTTTTTCGGGAATTCTGTCGTCAGTGTAGAGGAGACATTGCTTACAGGAATTTTGTTCATGGGAGTAGGTGTACGCAGTGTACTGGTGTTCTGTAGCCTGAATGTAAGAGATTCAGCTTACAGGAGTTCGGCCGCTTGATAGCAGGCGTTCACAGTATGCCTGAGTTCTGTAGCCTGAGTGAAGAGAGAAAAGCAGTTTACGGGAGCTGTGCAGCCTGAGTATAGAAGACGCAGCTTACAGAAGTTCTGTAACCTGGATGTAGGGAAACGCAGTATACCCGAGTTCTGTACCCTGAGTGTAGAGAGAAGCAGTTGATGGGAGTTGTGCAGCCTGTGTATAGAAGACGCAGCTTACGGGAGTTCTGTCACCAGCGTGTGGAAAGACACAGCTTACGGGAGTTCTGTAGCCTGAGTGTAGGAGACATTGCTTGTCAGAGTTCTATAAACTGGGTGTAGGAGACGCAGCTTACAGAAGTTCTGTATCCTGGGGGTAGGGAAACGCAGTATACCTGAGTTCTGTAACCTGAGTGTAGAGAGAAGGAATTGACAGGAATTCTCTAGTCAGCGTGTAGGAGACACAGCTTACGGGAGTTTTGTCGCATGGGAGTAGGCATACACAGTACACTGGGGTTCTGTAGCCTGAAATTAGGAGATTGAGCTTACAGGAGTTGTGCTGCTTGATAGCAGGCATTGGCAGTATAGCTGAGTTCAGTAGCCTGAGGTAGAGAGAAGCAGCTTATGGGAGCTCTGTAGCCTGAGTGTAGGAGACACATCGTACAGGAGTTCTGTAGCTTGGGATTAGGCATAGGCAGTATAAGGGGCTTGTGTAGCCTGAGGGTAGGAGATGTAGCTTCCAGGAGTTCTGTTGCTCGGCAGTAGACGTATGCAGTGCGTGAGGGTTCTGTAGCCTGAGTGTAGGAGACGCAACCTACCGGAGTCCTGTAGCTTGGAAGTAGGCCTACGCAGTATACTGGAGTTCTGTAGCCTGAATGTAGGAGCTGCAGCTTACAGGTTCTGCAACTTGATAGCAGGCTTTCACAGTATACCTGTGTTCTGTAGCCTGTGTGTAGAGAAAAGCAGTTTACGGGAGCTGTGCAGCCTGAGTATAGAAGACGCAGCTTACAGAAGTTCTGTAACCTGGATGTAGGGAAACGCAGTATACCCGAGTTCTGTACCCTGAGTGTAGAGAGAAGCAGTTGATGGGCATTCTCTAGTCAGCATGTAGGAGACACAGCTTATGGGAGTTCTGTAGCTTGGGAGTCGGCATCCGCAGTATCCTGGGGTTCTGTAGCCTGAAATTAAGAGATGGAGCTTACAGGAGTTGTGCTGCTTGAAAGCAGACATTGGCAGTATAGCTGAGTTCAGTAGCCTGAGTGTAGAGAGAAGCAGTTGATGGGCGTTGCGCAGCCTGTGTATAGAAGACGCAGCTTACGGGAGTTCTGTCACCAGCGTGTAGAAAGAGACAGCTTACGGGAGTTCTGTAGCCTGAGTGTAGGAGACATTGCATGTCAGAGTTCTATAAACTGGGTGTAGGAGACGCAGCTTACAGAAGTTCTGTATCCTGGGGGTAGGGAAACGCAGTATACCTGAGTTCTGTAACCTGAGTGTAGAGAGAAGGAATTGACAGGAATTCTCTAGTCAGCATGTAGGAGACACAGCTTACGGAGTTCTGTAGCTTGGGAGTCGGCATCCACAGTATCCTGGGGTTCTGTAGCCTGAAATTAAGAGATGGAGCTTACAGGAGTTGTGCTGCTTGAAAGCAGACATTGGCAGTATAGCTGAGTTCAGTAGCCTGAGTGTAGAGAGAAGCAGTTGATGGGAGTTGCACAGCCTGTGTATAGAAGACGCAGCTTACGGGAGTTCTGTCACCAGCGTGTGGAAAGACACAGGTTACAGGAGTACCGTCGCCTGAGTGTAGGAGACGTTGTTTATGGGAGTTCTATAAACTGGGTGTAGGAGACGCAGCTTACAGGAAGTTCTTTAACCTGGGTGTAGGGAAAAGCAGTACACCTGAATTCTGTAACCTGCGTGCAGAGAGAAGCTTTTTTCGGGAATTCTGTCGTCAGTGTAGAGGAGACATTGCTTACAGGAATTTTGTTCATGGGAGTAGGTGTACGCAGTGTACTGGTGTTCTGTAGCCTGAATGTAAGAGATTCAGCTTACAGGAGTTCGGCCGCTTGATAGCAGGCGTTCACAGTATGCCTGAGTTCTGTAGCCTGAGTGAAGAGAGAAAAGCAGTTTACGGGAGCTGTGCAGCCTGAGTATAGAAGACGCAGCTTACAGAAGTTCTGTAACCTGGATGTAGGGAAACGCAGTATACCCGAGTTCTGTACCCTGAGTGTAGAGAGAAGCAGTTGATGGGAGTTGTGCAGCCTGTGTATAGAAGACGCAGCTTACGGGAGTTCTGTCACCAGCGTGTGGAAAGACACAGCTTACGGGAGTTCTGTAGCCTGAGTGTAGGAGACATTGCTTGTCAGAGTTCTATAAACTGGGTGTAGGAGACGCAGCTTACAGAAGTTCTGTATCCTGGGGGTAGGGAAACGCAGTATACCTGAGTTCTGTAACCTGAGTGTAGAGAGAAGGAATTGACAGGAATTCTCTAGTCAGCGTGTAGGAGACACAGCTTACGGGAGTTTTGTCGCATGGGAGTAGGCATACACAGTACACTGGGGTTCTGTAGCCTGAAATTAGGAGATTGAGCTTACAGGAGTTCTGCTGCTTGATAGCAGGCATTGGCAGTATAGCTGAGTTCAGTAGCCTGAGGTAGAGAGAAGCAGCTTATGGGAGCTCTGTAGCCTGAGTGTAGGAGACACATCGTACAGGAGTTCTGTAGCTTGGGATTAGGCATAGGCAGTATAAGGGGCTTCTGTAGCCTGAGGGTAGGAGATGTAGCTTCCAGGAGTTCTGTTGCTCGGCAGTAGACGTATGCAGTGCGTGAGGGTTCTGTAGCCTGAGTGTAGGAGACGCAACCTACCGGAGTCCTGTAGCTTGGAAGTAGGCCTACGCAGTATACTGGAGTTCTGTAGCCTGAATGTAGGAGCTGCAGCTTACAGGTTCTGCAACTTGATAGCAGGCTTTCACAGTATACCTGTGTTCTGTAGCCTGTGTGTAGAGAAAAGCAGTTTACGGGAGCTGTGCAGCCTGAGTATAGAAGACGCAGCTTACAGAAGTTCTGTAACCTGGATGTAGGGAAACGCAGTATACCCGAGTTCTGTACCCTGAGTGTAGAGAGAAGCAGTTGATGGGCATTCTCTAGTCAGCATGTAGGAGACACAGCTTATGGGAGTTCTGTAGCTTGGGAGTCGGCATCCGCAGTATCCTGGGGTTCTGTAGCCTGAAATTAAGAGATGGAGCTTACAGGAGTTGTGCTGCTTGAAAGCAGACATTGGCAGTATAGCTGAGTTCAGTAGCCTGAGTGTAGAGAGAAGCAGTTGATGGGCGTTGCGCAGCCTGTGTATAGAAGACGCAGCTTACGGGAGTTCTGTCACCAGCGTGTAGAAAGAGACAGCTTACGGGAGTTCTGTAGCCTGAGTGTAGGAGACATTGCATGTCAGAGTTCTATAAACTGGGTGTAGGAGACGCAGCTTACAGAAGTTCTGTATCCTGGGGGTAGGGAAACGCAGTATACCTGAGTTCTGTAACCTGAGTGTAGAGAGAAGGAATTGACAGGAATTCTCTAGTCAGCATGTAGGAGACACAGCTTACGGAGTTCTGTAGCTTGGGAGTCGGCATCCACAGTATCCTGGGGTTCTGTAGCCTGAAATTAAGAGATGGAGCTTACAGGAGTTGTGCTGCTTGAAAGCAGACATTGGCAGTATAGCTGAGTTCAGTAGCCTGAGTGTAGAGAGAAGCAGTTGATGGGAGTTGCACAGCCTGTGTATAGAAGACGCAGCTTACGGGAGTTCTGTCACCAGCGTGTGGAAAGACACAGGTTACAGGAGTACCGTCGCCTGAGTGTAGGAGACCTTGTTTATGGGAGTTCTATAAACTGGGTGTAGGAGACGCAGCTTACAGGAAGTTCTTTAACCTGGGTGTAGGGAAAAGCAGTACACCTGAATTCTGTAACCTGCGTGCAGAGAGAAGCTTTTTTCGGGAATTCTGTCGTCAGTGTAGAGGAGACATTGCTTACAGGAATTTTGTTCATGGGAGTAGGTGTACACAGTGTACTGGTGTTCTGTAGCCTGAATGTAAGAGATTCAGCTTACAGGAGTTCGGCCGCTTGATAGCAGGCGTTCACAGTATGCCTGAGTTCTGTAGCCTGAGTGAAGAGAGAAAAGCAGTTTACGGGAGCTGTGCAGCCTGAGTATAGAAGACGCAGCTTACAGAAGTTCTGTAACCTGGATGTAGGGAAACGCAGTATACCCGAGTTCTGTACCCTGAGTGTAGAGAGAAGCAGTTGATGGGAGTTGTGCAGCCTGTGTATAGAAGACGCAGCTTACGGGAGTTCTGTCACCAGCGTGTGGAAAGACACAGCTTACGGGAGTTCTGTAGCCTGAGTGTAGGAGACATTGCTTGTCAGAGTTCTATAAACTGGGTGTAGGAGACGCAGCTTACAGAAGTTCTGTATCCTGGGGGTAGGGAAACGCAGTATACCTGAGTTCTGTAACCTGAGTGTAGAGAGAAGGAATTGACAGGAATTCTCTAGTCAGCGTGTAGGAGACACAGCTTACGGGAGTTTTGTCGCATGGGAGTAGGCATACACAGTACACTGGGGTTCTGTAGCCTGAAATTAGGAGATTGAGCTTACAGGAGTTGTGCTGCTTGATAGCAGGCATTGGCAGTATAGCTGAGTTCAGTAGCCTGAGGTAGAGAGAAGCAGCTTATGGGAGCTCTGTAGCCTGAGTGTAGGAGACACATCGTACAGGAGTTCTGTAGCTTGGGATTAGGCATAGGCAGTATAAGGGGCTTCTGTAGCCTGAGGGTAGGAGATGTAGCTTCCAGGAGTTCTGTTGCTCGGCAGTAGACGTATGCAGTGCGTGAGGGTTCTGTAGCCTGAGTGTAGGAGACGCAACCTACCGGAGTCCTGTAGCTTGGAAGTAGGCCTACGCAGTATACTGGAGTTCTGTAGCCTGAATGTAGGAGCTGCAGCTTACAGGTTCTGCAACTTGATAGCAGGCTTTCACAGTATACCTGTGTTCTGTAGCCTGTGTGTAGAGAAAAGCAGTTTACGGGAGCTGTGCAGCCTGAGTATAGAAGACGCAGCTTACAGAAGTTCTGTAACCTGGATGTAGGGAAACGCAGTATACCCGAGTTCTGTACCCTGAGTGTAGAGAGAAGCAGTTGATGGGCATTCTCTAGTCAGCATGTAGGAGACACAGCTTATGGGAGTTCTGTAGCTTGGGAGTCGGCATCCGCAGTATCCTGGGGTTCTGTAGCCTGAAATTAAGAGATGGCGCTTACAGGAGTTGTGCTGCTTGAAAGCAGACATTGGCAGTATAGCTGAGTTCAGTAGCCTGACTGTAGAGAGAAGCAGTTGATGGGAGTTGCGCAGCCTGTGTATAGAAGACGCAGCTTACGGGAGTTCTGTCACCAGCGTGTAGAAAGAGACAGCTTACGGGAGTTCTGTAGCCTGAGTGTAGGAGACATTGCATGTCAGAGTTCTATAAACTGGGTGTAGGAGACGCAGCTTACAGAAGTTCTGTATCCTGGGGGTAGGGAAACGCAGTATACCTGAGTTCTGTAACCTGAGTGTAGAGAGAAGGAATTGACAGGAATTCTCTAGTCAGCATGTAGGAGACACAGCTTACGGAGTTCTGTAGCTTGGGAGTCGGCATCCACAGTATCCTGGGGTTCTGTAGCCTGAAATTAAGAGATGGAGCTTACAGGAGTTGTGCTGCTTGAAAGCAGACATTGGCAGTATAGCTGAGTTCAGTAGCCTGAGTGTAGAGAGAAGCAGTTGATGGGAGTTGCACAGCCTGTGTATAGAAGACGCAGCTTACGGGAGTTCTGTCACCAGCGTGTGGAAAGACACAGGTTACAGGAGTACCGTCGCCTGAGTGTAGGAGACCTTGTTTATGGGAGTTCTATAAACTGGGTGTAGGAGACGCAGCTTACAGGAAGTTCTTTAACCTGGGTGTAGGGAAAAGCAGTACACCTGAATTCTGTAACCTGCGTGCAGAGAGAAGCTTTTTTCGGGAATTCTGTCGTCAGTGTAGAGGAGACATTGCTTACAGGAATTTTGTTCATGGGAGTAGGTGTACGCAGTGTACTGGTGTTCTGTAGCCTGAATGTAAGAGATTCAGCTTACAGGAGTTCGGCCGCTTGATAGCAGGCGTTCACAGTATGCCTGAGTTCTGTAGCCTGAGTGAAGAGAGAAAAGCAGTTTACGGGAGCTGTGCAGCCTGAGTATAGAAGACGCAGCTTACAGAAGTTCTGTAACCTGGATGTAGGGAAACGCAGTATACCCGAGTTCTGTACCCTGAGTGTAGAGAGAAGCAGTTGATGGGCATTCTCTAGTCAGCATGTAGGAGACACAGCTTATGGGAGTTCTGTAGCTTGGGAGTCGGCATCCGCAGTATCCTGGGGTTCTGTAGCCTGAAATTAAGAGATGGCGCTTACAGGAGTTGTGCTGCTTGAAAGCAGACATTGGCAGTATAGCTGAGTTCAGTAGCCTGAGTGTAGAGAGAAGCAGTTGATGGGCGTTGCGCAGCCTGTGTATAGAAGACGCAGCTTACGGGAGTTCTGTCACCAGCGTGTAGAAAGAGACAGCTTACGGGAGTTCTGTAGCCTGAGTGTAGGAGACATTGCATGTCAGAGTTCTATAAACTGGGTGTAGGAGACGCAGCTTACAGAAGTTCTGTATCCTGGGGGTAGGGAAACGCAGTATACCTGAGTTCTGTAACCTGAGTGTAGAGAGAAGGAATTGACAGGAATTCTCTAGTCAGCATGTAGGAGACACAGCTTACGGAGTTCTGTAGCTTGGGAGTCGGCATCCACAGTATCCTGGGGTTCTGTAGCCTGAAATTAAGAGATGGAGCTTACAGGAGTTGTGCTGCTTGAAAGCAGACATTGGCAGTATAGCTGAGTTCAGTAGCCTGAGTGTAGAGAGAAGCAGTTGATGGGAGTTGCACAGCCTGTGTATAGAAGACGCAGCTTACGGGAGTTCTGTCACCAGCGTGTGGAAAGACACAGGTTACAGGAGTACCGTCGCCTGAGTGTAGGAGACGTTGTTTATGGGAGTTCTATAAACTGGGTGTAGGAGACGCAGCTTACAGGAAGTTCTTTAACCTGGGTGTAGGGAAAAGCAGTACACCTGAATTCTGTAACCTGCGTGCAGAGAGAAGCTTTTTTCGGGAATTCTGTCGTCAGTGTAGAGGAGACATTGCTTACAGGAATTTTGTTCATGGGAGTAGGTGTACGCAGTGTACTGGTGTTCTGTAGCCTGAATGTAAGAGATTCAGCTTACAGGAGTTCGGCCGCTTGATAGCAGGCGTTCACAGTATGCCTGAGTTCTGTAGCCTGAGTGAAGAGAGAAAAGCAGTTTACGGGAGCTGTGCAGCCTGAGTATAGAAGACGCAGCTTACAGAAGTTCTGTAACCTGGATGTAGGGAAACGCAGTATACCCGAGTTCTGTACCCTGAGTGTAGAGAGAAGCAGTTGATGGGAGTTGTGCAGCCTGTGTATAGAAGACGCAGCTTACGGGAGTTCTGTCACCAGCGTGTGGAAAGACACAGCTTACGGGAGTTCTGTAGCCTGAGTGTAGGAGACATTGCTTGTCAGAGTTCTATAAACTGGGTGTAGGAGACGCAGCTTACAGAAGTTCTGTATCCTGGGGGTAGGGAAACGCAGTATACCTGAGTTCTGTAACCTGAGTGTAGAGAGAAGGAATTGACAGGAATTCTCTAGTCAGCGTGTAGGAGACACAGCTTACGGGAGTTTTGTCGCATGGGAGTAGGCATACACAGTACACTGGGGTTCTGTAGCCTGAAATTAGGAGATTGAGCTTACAGGAGTTCTGCTGCTTGATAGCAGGCATTGGCAGTATAGCTGAGTTCAGTAGCCTGAGGTAGAGAGAAGCAGCTTATGGGAGCTCTGTAGCCTGAGTGTAGGAGACACATCATACAGGAGTTCTGTAGCTTGGGATTAGGCATAGGCAGTATAAGGGGCTTCTGTAGCCTGAGGGTAGGAGATGTAGCTTCCAGGAGTTCTGTTGCTCGGCAGTAGACGTATGCAGTGCGTGAGGGTTCTGTAGCCTGAGTGTAGGAGACGCAACCTACCGGAGTCCTGTAGCTTGGAAGTAGGCCTACGCAGTATACTGGAGTTCTGTAGCCTGAATGTAGGAGCTGCAGCTTACAGGTTCTGCAACTTGATAGCAGGCTTTCACAGTATACCTGTGTTCTGTAGCCTGTGTGTAGAGAAAAGCAGTTTACGGGAGCTGTGCAGCCTGAGTATAGAAGACGCAGCTTACAGAAGTTCTGTAACCTGGATGTAGGGAAACGCAGTATACCCGAGTTCTGTACCCTGAGTGTAGAGAGAAGCAGTTGATGGGCATTCTCTAGTCAGCATGTAGGAGACACAGCTTATGGGAGTTCTGTAGCTTGGGAGTCGGCATCCGCAGTATCCTGGGGTTCTGTAGCCTGAAATTAAGAGATGGCGCTTACAGGAGTTGTGCTGCTTGAAAGCAGACATTGGCAGTATAGCTGAGTTCAGTAGCCTGAGTGTAGAGAGAAGCAGTTGATGGGAGTTGCGCAGCCTGTGTATAGAAGACGCAGCTTACGGGAGTTCTGTCACCAGCGTGTAGAAAGAGACAGCTTACGGGAGTTCTGTAGCCTGAGTGTAGGAGACATTGCATGTCAGAGTTCTATAAACTGGGTGTAGGAGACGCAGCTTACAGAAGTTCTGTATCCTGGGGGTAGGGAAACGCAGTATACCTGAGTTCTGTAACCTGAGTGTAGAGAGAAGGAATTGACAGGAATTCTCTAGTCAGCATGTAGGAGACACAGCTTACGGAGTTCTGTAGCTTGGGAGTCGGCATCCACAGTATCCTGGGGTTCTGTAGCCTGAAATTAAGAGATGGAGCTTACAGGAGTTGTGCTGCTTGAAAGCAGACATTGGCAGTATAGCTGAGTTCAGTAGCCTGAGTGTAGAGAGAAGCAGTTGATGGGAGTTGCACAGCCTGTGTATAGAAGACGCAGCTTACGGGAGTTCTGTCACCAGCGTGTGGAAAGACACAGGTTACAGGAGTACCGTCGCCTGAGTGTAGGAGACGTTGTTTATGGGAGTTCTATAAACTGGGTGTAGGAGACGCAGCTTACAGGAAGTTCTTTAACCTGGGTGTAGGGAAAAGCAGTACACCTGAATTCTGTAACCTGCGTGCAGAGAGAAGCTTTTTTCGGGAATTCTGTCGTCAGTGTAGAGGAGACATTGCTTACAGGAATTTTGTTCATGGGAGTAGGTGTACGCAGTGTACTGGTGTTCTGTAGCCTGAATGTAAGAGATTCAGCTTACAGGAGTTCGGCCGCTTGATAGCAGGCGTTCACAGTATGCCTGAGTTCTGTAGCCTGAGTGAAGAGAGAAAAGCAGTTTACGGGAGCTGTGCAGCCTGAGTATAGAAGACGCAGCTTACAGAAGTTCTGTAACCTGGATGTAGGGAAACGCAGTATACCCGAGTTCTGTACCCTGAGTGTAGAGAGAAGCAGTTGATGGGCATTCTCTAGTCAGCATGTAGGAGACACAGCTTATGGGAGTTCTGTAGCTTGGGAGTCGGCATCCGCAGTATCCTGGGGTTCTGTAGCCTGAAATTAAGAGATGGCGCTTACAGGAGTTGTGCTGCTTGAAAGCAGACATTGGCAGTATAGCTGAGTTCAGTAGCCTGAGTGTAGAGAGAAGCAGTTGATGGGCGTTGCGCAGCCTGTGTATAGAAGACGCAGCTTACGGGAGTTCTGTCACCAGCGTGTGGAAAGCGACAGCTTACGGGAGTTCTGTAGCCTGAGTGTAGGAGACATTGCATGTCAGAGTTCTATAAACTGGGTGTAGGAGACGCAGCTTACAGAAGTTCTGTATCCTGGGGGTAGGGAAACGCAGTATACCTGAGTTCTGTAACCTGAGTGTAGAGAGAAGGAATTGACAGGAATTCTCTAGTCAGCATGTAGGAGACACAGCTTACGGAGTTCTGTAGCTTGGGAGTCGGCATCCACAGTATCCTGGGGTTCTGTAGCCTGAAATTAAGAGATGGAGCTTACAGGAGTTGTGCTGCTTGAAAGCAGACATTGGCAGTATAGCTGAGTTCAGTAGCCTGAGTGTAGAGAGAAGCAGTTGATGGGAGTTGCACAGCCTGTCTATAGAAGACGCAGCTTACGGGAGTTCTGTCACCAGCGTGTGGAAAGACACAGGTTACAGGAGTACCGTCGCCTGAGTGTAGGAGACGTTGTTTATGGGAGTTCTATAAACTGGGTGTAGGAGACGCAGCTTACAGGAAGTTCTTTAACCTGGGTGTAGGGAAAAGCAGTACACCTGAATTCTGTAACCTGCGTGCAGAGAGAAGCTTTTTTCGGGAATTCTGTCGTCAGTGTAGAGGAGACATTGCTTACAGGAATTTTGTTCATGGGAGTAGGTGTACGCAGTGTACTGGTGTTCTGTAGCCTGAATGTAAGAGATTCAGCTTACAGGAGTTCGGCCGCTTGATAGCAGGCGTTCACAGTATGCCTGAGTTCTGTAGCCTGAGTGAAGAGAGAAAAGCAGTTTACGGGAGCTGTGCAGCCTGAGTATAGAAGACGCAGCTTACAGAAGTTCTGTAACCTGGATGTAGGGAAACGCAGTATACCCGAGTTCTGTACCCTGAGTGTAGAGAGAAGCAGTTGATGGGAGTTGTGCAGCCTGTGTATAGAAGACGCAGCTTACGGGAGTTCTGTCACCAGCGTGTGGAAAGACACAGCTTACGGGAGTTCTGTAGCCTGAGTGTAGGAGACATTGCTTGTCAGAGTTCTATAAACTGGGTGTAGGAGACGCAGCTTACAGAAGTTCTGTATCCTGGGGGTAGGGAAACGCAGTATACCTGAGTTCTGTAACCTGAGTGTAGAGAGAAGGAATTGACAGGAATTCTCTAGTCAGCGTGTAGGAGACACAGCTTACGGGAGTTTTGTCGCATGGGAGTAGGCATACACAGTACACTGGGGTTCTGTAGCCTGAAATTAGGAGATTGAGCTTACAGGAGTTCTGCTGCTTGATAGCAGGCATTGGCAGTATAGCTGAGTTCAGTAGCCTGAGGTAGAGAGAAGCAGCTTATGGGAGCTCTGTAGCCTGAGTGTAGGAGACACATCGTACAGGAGTTCTGTAGCTTGGGATTAGGCATAGGCAGTATAAGGGGCTTCTGTAGCCTGAGGGTAGGAGATGTAGCTTCCAGGAGTTCTGTTGCTCGGCAGTAGACGTATGCAGTGCGTGAGGGTTCTGTAGCCTGAGTGTAGGAGACGCAACCTACCGGAGTCCTGTAGCTTGGAAGTAGGCCTACGCAGTATACTGGAGTTCTGTAGCCTGAATGTAGGAGCTGCAGCTTACAGGTTCTGCAACTTGATAGCAGGCTTTCACAGTATACCTGTGTTCTGTAGCCTGTGTGTAGAGAAAAGCAGTTTACGGGAGCTGTGCAGCCTGAGTATAGAAGACGCAGCTTACAGAAGTTCTGTAACCTGGATGTAGGGAAACGCAGTATACCCGAGTTCTGTACCCTGAGTGTAGAGAGAAGCAGTTGATGGGCATTCTCTAGTCAGCATGTAGGAGACACAGCTTATGGGAGTTCTGTAGCTTGGGAGTCGGCATCCGCAGTATCCTGGGGTTCTGTAGCCTGAAATTAAGAGATGGCGCTTACAGGAGTTGTGCTGCTTGAAAGCAGACATTGGCAGTATAGCTGAGTTCAGTAGCCTGAGTGTAGAGAGAAGCAGTTGATGGGCGTTGCGCAGCCTGTGTATAGAAGATGCAGCTTACGGGAGTTCTGTCACCAGCGTGTAGAAAGAGACAGCTTACGGGAGTTCTGTAGCCTGAGTGTAGGAGACATTGCATGTCAGAGTTCTATAAACTGGGTGTAGGAGACGCAGCTTACAGAAGTTCTGTATCCTGGGGGTAGGGAAACGCAGTATACCTGAGTTCTGTAACCTGAGTGTAGAGAGAAGGAATTGACAGGAATTCTCTAGTCAGCATGTAGGAGACACAGCTTACGGAGTTCTGTAGCTTGGGAGTCGGCATCCACAGTATCCTGGGGTTCTGTAGCCTGAAATTAAGAGATGGAGCTTACAGGAGTTGTGCTGCTTGAAAGCAGACATTGGCAGTATAGCTGAGTTCAGTAGCCTGAGTGTAGAGAGAAGCAGTTGATGGGAGTTGCACAGCCTGTGTATAGAAGACGCAGCTTACGGGAGTTCTGTCACCAGCGTGTGGAAAGACACAGGTTACAGGAGTACCGTCGCCTGAGTGTAGGAGACGTTGTTTATGGGAGTTCTATAAACTGGGTGTAGGAGACGCAGCTTACAGGAAGTTCTTTAACCTGGGTGTAGGGAAAAGCAGTACACCTGAATTCTGTAACCTGCGTGCAGAGAGAAGCTTTTTTCGGGAATTCTGTCGTCAGTGTAGAGGAGACATTGCTTACAGGAATTTTGTTCATGGGAGTAGGTGTACGCAGTGTACTGGTGTTCTGTAGCCTGAATGTAAGAGATTCAGCTTACAGGAGTTCGGCCGCTTGATAGCAGGCGTTCACAGTATGCCTGAGTTCTGTAGCCTGAGTGAAGAGAGAAAAGCAGTTTACGGGAGCTGTGCAGCCTGAGTATAGAAGACGCAGCTTACAGAAGTTCTGTAACCTGGATGTAGGGAAACGCAGTATACCCGAGTTCTGTACCCTGAGTGTAGAGAGAAGCAGTTGATGGGAGTTGTGCAGCCTGTGTATAGAAGACGCAGCTTACGGGAGTTCTGTCACCAGCGTGTGGAAAGACACAGCTTACGGGAGTTCTGTAGCCTGAGTGTAGGAGACATTGCTTGTCAGAGTTCTATAAACTGGGTGTAGGAGACGCAGCTTACAGAAGTTCTGTATCCTGGGGGTAGGGAAACGCAGTATACCTGAGTTCTGTAACCTGAGTGTAGAGAGAAGGAATTGACAGGAATTCTCTAGTCAGCATGTAGGAGACACAGCTTACGGAGTTCTGTGGCTTGGGAGTCGGCATCCACAGTATCCTGGGGTTCTGTAGCCTGAAATTAAGAGATGGAGCTTACAGGAGTTGTGCTGCTTGAAAGCAGACATTGGCAGTATAGCTGAGTTCAGTAGCCTGAGTGTAGAGAGAAGCAGTTGATGGGAGTTGCACAGCCTGTGTATAGAAGACGCAGCTTATGGGAGTTCTGTCACCAGCGTGTGGAAAGACACAGGTTACAGGAGTACCGTCGCCTGAGTGTAGGAGACGTTGTTTATGGGAGTTCTATAAACTGGGTGTAGGAGACGCAGCTTACAGGAAGTTCTTTAACCTGGGTGTAGGGAAAAGCAGTACACCTGAATTCTGTAACCTGCGTGCAGAGAGAAGCTTTTTTCGGGAATTCTGTCGTCAGTGTAGAGGAGACATTGCTTACAGGAATTTTGTTCATGGGAGTAGGTGTACGCAGTGTACTGGTGTTCTGTAGCCTGAATGTAAGAGATTCAGCTTACAGGAGTTCGGCCGCTTGATAGCAGGCGTTCACAGTATGCCTGAGTTCTGTAGCCTGAGTGAAGAGAGAAAAGCAGTTTACGGGAGCTGTGCAGCCTGAGTATAGAAGACGCAGCTTACAGAAGTTCTGTAACCTGGATGTAGGGAAACGCAGTATACCCGAGTTCTGTACCCTGAGTGTAGAGAGAAGCAGTTGATGGGAGTTGTGCAGCCTGTGTATAGAAGACGCAGCTTACGGGAGTTCTGTCACCAGCGTGTGGAAAGACACAGCTTACGGGAGTTCTGTAGCCTGAGTGTAGGAGACATTGCTTGTCAGAGTTCTATAAACTGGGTGTAGGAGACGCAGCTTACAGAAGTTCTGTATCCTGGGGGTAGGGAAACGCAGTATACCTGAGTTCTGTAACCTGAGTGTAGAGAGAAGGAATTGACAGGAATTCTCTAGTCAGCGTGTAGGAGACACAGCTTACGGGAGTTTTGTCGCATGGGAGTAGGCATACACAGTACACTGGGGTTCTGTAGCCTGAAATTAGGAGATTGAGCTTACAGGAGTTCTGCTGCTTGATAGCAGGCATTGGCAGTATAGCTGAGTTCAGTAGCCTGAGGTAGAGAGAAGCAGCTTATGGGAGCTCTGTAGCCTGAGTGTAGGAGACACATCGTACAGGAGTTCTGTAGCTTGGGATTAGGCATAGGCAGTATAAGGGGCTTCTGTAGCCTGAGGGTAGGAGATGTAGCTTCCAGGAGTTCTGTTGCTCGGCAGTAGACGTATGCAGTGCGTGAGGGTTCTGTAGCCTGAGTGTAGGAGACGCAACCTACCGGAGTCCTGTAGCTTGGAAGTAGGCCTACGCAGTATACTGGAGTTCTGTAGCCTGAATGTAGGAGCTGCAGCTTACAGGTTCTGCAACTTGATAGCAGGCTTTCACAGTATACCTGTGTTCTGTAGCCTGTGTGTAGAGAAAAGCAGTTTACGGGAGCTGTGCAGCCTGAGTATAGAAGACGCAGCTTACAGAAGTTCTGTAACCTGGATGTAGGGAAACGCAGTATACCCGAGTTCTGTACCCTGAGTGTAGAGAGAAGCAGTTGATGGGCATTCTCTAGTCAGCATGTAGGAGACACAGCTTATGGGAGTTCTGTAGCTTGGGAGTCGGCATCCGCAGTATCCTGGGGTTCTGTAGCCTGAAATTAAGAGATGGCGCTTACAGGAGTTGTGCTGCTTGAAAGCAGACATTGGCAGTATAGCTGAGTTCAGTAGCCTGAGTGTAGAGAGAAGCAGTTGATGGGCGTTGCGCAGCCTGTGTATAGAAGACGCAGCTTACGGGAGTTCTGTCACCAGCGTGTAGAAAGAGACAGCTTACGGGAGTTCTGTAGCCTGAGTGTAGGAGACATTGCATGTCAGAGTTCTATAAACTGGGTGTAGGAGACGCAGCTTACAGAAGTTCTGTATCCTGGGGGTAGGGAAACGCAGTATACCTGAGTTCTGTAACCTGAGTGTAGAGAGAAGGAATTGACAGGAATTCTCTAGTCAGCATGTAGGAGACACAGCTTACGGAGTTCTGTAGCTTGGGAGTCGGCATCCACAGTATCCTGGGGTTCTGTAGCCTGAAATTAAGAGATGGAGCTTACAGGAGTTGTGCTGCTTGAAAGCAGACATTGGCAGTATAGCTGAGTTCAGTAGCCTGAGTGTAGAGAGAAGCAGTTGATGGGAGTTGCACAGCCTGTGTATAGAAGACGCAGCTTACGGGAGTTCTGTCACCAGCGTGTGGAAAGACACAGGTTACAGGAGTACCGTCGCCTGAGTGTAGGAGACGTTGTTTATGGGAGTTCTATAAACTGGGTGTAGGAGACGCAGCTTACAGGAAGTTCTTTAACCTGGGTGTAGGGAAAAGCAGTACACCTGAATTCTGTAACCTGCGTGCAGAGAGAAGCTTTTTTCGGGAATTCTGTCGTCAGTGTAGAGGAGACATTGCTTACAGGAATTTTGTTCATGGGAGTAGGTGTACGCAGTGTACTGGTGTTCTGTAGCCTGAATGTAAGAGATTCAGCTTACAGGAGTTCGGCCGCTTGATAGCAGGCGTTCACAGTATGCCTGAGTTCTGTAGCCTGAGTGAAGAGAGAAAAGCAGTTTACGGGAGCTGTGCAGCCTGAGTATAGAAGACGCAGCTTACAGAAGTTCTGTAACCTGGATGTAGGGAAACGCAGTATACCCGAGTTCTGTACCCTGAGTGTAGAGAGAAGCAGTTGATGGGAGTTGTGCAGCCTGTGTATAGAAGACGCAGCTTACGGGAGTTCTGTCACCAGCGTGTGGAAAGACACAGCTTACGGGAGTTCTGTAGCCTGAGTGTAGGAGACATTGCTTGTCAGAGTTCTATAAACTGGGTGTAGGAGACGCAGCTTACAGAAGTTCTGTATCCTGGGGGTAGGGAAACGCAGTATACCTGAGTTCTGTAACCTGAGTGTAGAGAGAAGGAATTGACAGGAATTCTCTAGTCAGCGTGTAGGAGACACAGCTTACGGGAGTTTTGTCGCATGGGAGTAGGCATACACAGTACACTGGGGTTCTGTAGCCTGAAATTAGGAGATTGAGCTTACAGGAGTTCTGCTGCTTGATAGCAGGCATTGGCAGTATAGCTGAGTTCAGTAGCCTGAGGTAGAGAGAAGCAGCTTATGGGAGCTCTGTAGCCTGAGTGTAGGAGACACATCGTACAGGAGTTCTGTAGCTTGGGATTAGGCATAGGCAGTATAAGGGGCTTCTGTAGCCTGAGGGTAGGAGATGTAGCTTCCAGGAGTTCTGTTGCTCGGCAGTAGACGTATGCAGTGCGTGAGGGTTCTGTAGCCTGAGTGTAGGAGACGCAACCTACCGGAGTCCTGTAGCTTGGAAGTAGGCCTCCACAGTATACTGGAGTTCTGTAGCCTGAATGTAGGAGCTGCAGCTTACAGGTTCTGCAACTTGATAGCAGGCTTTCACAGTATACCTGTGTTCTGTAGCCTGTGTGTAGAGAAAAGCAGTTTACGGGAGCTGTGCAGCCTGAGTATAGAAGACGCAGCTTACAGAAGTTCTGTAACCTGGATGTAGGGAAACGCAGTATACCCGAGTTCTGTACCCTGAGTGTAGAGAGAAGCAGTTGATGGGCATTCTCTAGTCAGCATGTAGGAGACACAGCTTATGGGAGTTCTGTAGCTTGGGAGTCGGCATCCGCAGTATCCTGGGGTTCTGTAGCCTGAAATTAAGAGATGGAGCTTACAGGAGTTGTGCTGCTTGAAAGCAGACATTGGCAGTATAGCTGAGTTCAGTAGCCTGAGTGTAGAGAGAAGCAGTTGATGGGCGTTGCGCAGCCTGTGTATAGAAGACGCAGCTTACGGGAGTTCTGTCACCAGCGTGTAGAAAGAGACAGCTTACGGGAGTTCTGTAGCCTGAGTGTAGGAGACATTGCATGTCAGAGTTCTATAAACTGGGTGTAGGAGACGCAGCTTACAGAAGTTCTGTATCCTGGGGGTAGGGAAACGCAGTATACCTGAGTTCTGTAACCTGAGTGTAGAGAGAAGGAATTGACAGGAATTCTCTAGTCAGCATGTAGGAGACACAGCTTACGGAGTTCTGTAGCTTGGGAGTCGGCATCCACAGTATCCTGGGGTTCTGTAGCCTGAAATTAAGAGATGGAGCTTACAGGAGTTGTGCTGCTTGAAAGCAGACATTGGCAGTATAGCTGAGTTCAGTAGCCTGAGTGTAGAGAGAAGCAGTTGATGGGAGTTGCACAGCCTGTGTATAGAAGACGCAGCTTACGGGAGTTCTGTCACCAGCGTGTGGAAAGACACAGGTTACAGGAGTACCGTCGCCTGAGTGTAGGAGACGTTGTTTATGGGAGTTCTATAAACTGGGTGTAGGAGACGCAGCTTACAGGAAGTTCTTTAACCTGGGTGTAGGGAAAAGCAGTACACCTGAATTCTGTAACCTGCGTGCAGAGAGAAGCTTTTTTCGGGAATTCTGTCGTCAGTGTAGAGGAGACATTGCTTACAGGAATTTTGTTCATGGGAGTAGGTGTACGCAGTGTACTGGTGTTCTGTAGCCTGAATGTAAGAGATTCAGCTTACAGGAGTTCGGCCGCTTGATAGCAGGCGTTCACAGTATGCCTGAGTTCTGTAGCCTGAGTGAAGAGAGAAAAGCAGTTTACGGGAGCTGTGCAGCCTGAGTATAGAAGACGCAGCTTACAGAAGTTCTGTAACCTGGATGTAGGGAAACGCAGTATACCCGAGTTCTGTACCCTGAGTGTAGAGAGAAGCAGTTGATGGGAGTTGTGCAGCCTGTGTATAGAAGACGCAGCTTACGGGAGTTCTGTCACCAGCGTGTGGAAAGACACAGCTTACGGGAGTTCTGTAGCCTGAGTGTAGGAGACATTGCTTGTCAGAGTTCTATAAACTGGGTGTAGGAGACGCAGCTTACAGAAGTTCTGTATCCTGGGGGTAGGGAAACGCAGTATACCTGAGTTCTGTAACCTGAGTGTAGAGAGAAGGAATTGACAGGAATTCTCTAGTCAGCGTGTAGGAGACACAGCTTACGGGAGTTTTGTCGCATGGGAGTAGGCATACACAGTACACTGGGGTTCTGTAGCCTGAAATTAGGAGATTGAGCTTACAGGAGTTGTGCTGCTTGATAGCAGGCATTGGCAGTATAGCTGAGTTCAGTAGCCTGAGGTAGAGAGAAGCAGCTTATGGGAGCTCTGTAGCCTGAGTGTAGGAGACACATCGTACAGGAGTTCTGTAGCTTGGGATTAGGCATAGGCAGTATAAGGGGCTTCTGTAGCCTGAGGGTAGGAGATGTAGCTTCCAGGAGTTCTGTTGCTCGGCAGTAGACGTATGCAGTGCGTGAGGGTTCTGTAGCCTGAGTGTAGGAGACGCAACCTACCGGAGTCCTGTAGCTTGGAAGTAGGCCTACGCAGTATACTGGAGTTCTGTAGCCTGAATGTAGGAGCTGCAGCTTACAGGTTCTGCAACTTGATAGCAGGCTTTCACAGTATACCTGTGTTCTGTAGCCTGTGTGTAGAGAAAAGCAGTTTACGGGAGCTGTGCAGCCTGAGTATAGAAGACGCAGCTTACAGAAGTTCTGTAACCTGGATGTAGGGAAACGCAGTATACCCGAGTTCTGTACCCTGAGTGTAGAGAGAAGCAGTTGATGGGCATTCTCTAGTCAGCATGTAGGAGACACAGCTTATGGGAGTTCTGTAGCTTGGGAGTCGGCATCTGCAGTATCCTGGGGTTCTGTAGCCTGAAATTAAGAGATGGCGCTTACAGGAGTTGTGCTGCTTGAAAGCAGACATTGGCAGTATAGCTGAGTTCAGTAGCCTGAGTGTAGAGAGAAGCAGTTGATGGGCGTTGCGCAGCCTGTGTATAGAAGACGCAGCTTACGGGAGTTCTGTCACCAGCGTGTAGAAAGAGACAGCTTACGGGAGTTCTGTAGCCTGAGTGTAGGAGACATTGCATGTCAGAGTTCTATAAACTGGGTGTAGGAGACGCAGCTTACAGAAGTTCTGTATCCTGGGGGTAGGGAAACGCAGTATACCTGAGTTCTGTAACCTGAGTGTAGAGAGAAGGAATTGACAGGAATTCTCTAGTCAGCATGTAGGAGACACAGCTTACGGAGTTCTGTAGCTTGGGAGTCGGCATCCACAGTATCCTGGGGTTCTGTAGCCTGAAATTAAGAGATGGAGCTTACAGGAGTTGTGCTGCTTGAAAGCAGACATTGGCAGTATAGCTGAGTTCAGTAGCCTGAGTGTAGAGAGAAGCAGTTGATGGGAGTTGCACAGCCTGTGTATAGAAGACGCAGCTTACGGAGTTCTGTCACCAGCGTGTGGAAAGACACAGGTTACAGGAGTACCGTCGCCTGAGTGTAGGAGACGTTGTTTATGGGAGTTCTATAAACTGGGTGTAGGAGACGCAGCTTACAGGAAGTTCTTTAACCTGGGTGTAGGGAAAAGCAGTACACCTGAATTCTGTAACCTGCGTGCAGAGAGAAGCTTTTTTCGGGAATTCTGTCGTCAGTGTAGAGGAGACATTGCTTACAGGAATTTTGTTCATGGGAGTAGGTGTACGCAGTGTACTGGTGTTCTGTAGCCTGAATGTAAGAGATTCAGCTTACAGGAGTTCGGCCGCTTGATAGCAGGCGTTCACAGTATGCCTGAGTTCTGTAGCCTGAGTGAAGAGAGAAAAGCAGTTTACGGGAGCTGTGCAGCCTGAGTATAGAAGACGCAGCTTACAGAAGTTCTGTAACCTGGATGTAGGGAAACGCAGTATACCCGAGTTCTGTACCCTGAGTGTAGAGAGAAGCAGTTGATGGGAGTTGTGCAGCCTGTGTATAGAAGACGCAGCTTACGGGAGTTCTGTCACCAGCGTGTGGAAAGACACAGCTTACGGGAGTTCTGTAGCCTGAGTGTAGGAGACATTGCTTGTCAGAGTTCTATAAACTGGGTGTAGGAGACGCAGCTTACAGAAGTTCTGTATCCTGGGGGTAGGGAAACGCAGTATACCTGAGTTCTGTAACCTGAGTGTAGAGAGAAGGAATTGACAGGAATTCTCTAGTCAGCGTGTAGGAGACACAGCTTACGGGAGTTTTGTCGCATGGGAGTAGGCATACACAGTACACTGGGGTTCTGTAGCCTGAAATTTGAGCTTACAGGAGTTCTGCTGCTTGATAGCAGGCATTGGCAGTATAGCTGAGTTCAGTAGCCTGAGGTAGAGAGAAGCAGCTTATGGGAGCTCTGTAGCCTGAGTGTAGGAGACACATCGTACAGGAGTTCTGTAGCTTGGGATTAGGCATAGGCAGTATAAGGGGCTTCTGTAGCCTGAGGGTAGGAGATGTAGCTTCCAGGAGTTCTGTTGCTCGGCAGTAGACGTATGCAGTGCGTGAGGGTTCTGTAGCCTGAGTGTAGGAGACGCAACCTACCGGAGTCCTGTAGCTTGGAAGTAGGCCTACGCAGTATACTGGAGTTCTGTAGCCTGAATGTAGGAGCTGCAGCTTACAGGTTCTGCAACTTGATAGCAGGCTTTCACAGTATACCTGTGTTCTGTAGCCTGTGTGTAGAGAAAAGCAGTTTACGGGAGCTGTGCAGCCTGAGTATAGAAGACGCAGCTTACAGAAGTTCTGTAACCTGGATGTAGGGAAACGCAGTATACCCGAGTTCTGTACCCTGAGTGTAGAGAGAAGCAGTTGATGGGCATTCTCTAGTCAGCATGTAGGAGACACAGCTTATGGGAGTTCTGTAGCTTGGGAGTCGGCATCCGCAGTATCCTGGGGTTCTGTAGCCTGAAATTAAGAGATGGCGCTTACAGGAGTTGTGCTGCTTGAAAGCAGACATTGGCAGTATAGCTGAGTTCAGTAGCCTGAGTGTAGAGAGAAGCAGTTGATGGGCGTTGCGCAGCCTGTGTATAGAAGACGCAGCTTACGGGAGTTCTGTCACCAGCGTGTAGAAAGAGACAGCTTACGGGAGTTCTGTAGCCTGAGTGTAGGAGACATTGCATGTCAGAGTTCTATAAACTGGGTGTAGGAGACGCAGCTTACAGAAGTTCTGTATCCTGGGGGTAGGGAAACGCAGTATACCTGAGTTCTGTAACCTGAGTGTAGAGAGAAGGAATTGACAGGAATTCTCTAGTCAGCATGTAGGAGACACAGCTTACGGAGTTCTGTAGCTTGGGAGTCGGCATCCACAGTATCCTGGGGTTCTGTAGCCTGAAATTAAGAGATGGAGCTTACAGGAGTTGTGCTGCTTGAAAGCAGACATTGGCAGTATAGCTGAGTTCAGTAGCCTGAGTGTAGAGAGAAGCAGTTGATGGGAGTTGCACAGCCTGTGTATAGAAGACGCAGCTTACGGGAGTTCTGTCACCAGCGTGTGGAAAGACACAGGTTACAGGAGTACCGTCGCCTGAGTGTAGGAGACGTTGTTTATGGGAGTTCTATAAACTGGGTGTAGGAGACGCAGCTTACAGGAAGTTCTTTAACCTGGGTGTAGGGAAAAGCAGTACACCTGAATTCTGTAACCTGCGTGCAGAGAGAAGCTTTTTTCGGGAATTCTGTCGTCAGTGTAGAGGAGACATTGCTTACAGGAATTTTGTTCATGGGAGTAGGTGTACGCAGTGTACTGGTGTTCTGTAGCCTGAATGTAAGAGATTCAGCTTACAGGAGTTCGGCCGCTTGATAGCAGGCGTTCACAGTATGCCTGAGTTCTGTAGCCTGAGTGAAGAGAGAAAAGCAGTTTACGGGAGCTGTGCAGCCTGAGTATAGAAGACGCAGCTTACAGAAGTTCTGTAACCTGGATGTAGGGAAACGCAGTATACCCGAGTTCTGTACCCTGAGTGTAGAGAGAAGCAGTTGATGGGAGTTGTGCAGCCTGTGTATAGAAGACGCAGCTTACGGGAGTTCTGTCACCAGCGTGTGGAAAGACACAGCTTACGGGAGTTCTGTAGCCTGAGTGTAGGAGACATTGCTTGTCAGAGTTCTATAAACTGGGTGTAGGAGACGCAGCTTACAGAAGTTCTGTATCCTGGGGGTAGGGAAACGCAGTATACCTGAGTTCTGTAACCTGAGTGTAGAGAGAAGGAATTGACAGGAATTCTCTAGTCAGCGTGTAGGAGACACAGCTTACGGGAGTTTTGTCGCATGGGAGTAGGCATACACAGTACACTGGGGTTCTGTAGCCTGAAATTAGGAGATTGAGCTTACAGGAGTTGTGCTGCTTGATAGCAGGCATTGGCAGTATAGCTGAGTTCAGTAGCCTGAGGTAGAGAGAAGCAGCTTATGGGAGCTCTGTAGCCTGAGTGTAGGAGACACATCGTACAGGAGTTCTGTAGCTTGGGATTAGGCATAGGCAGTATAAGGGGCTTCTGTAGCCTGAGGGTAGGAGATGTAGCTTCCAGGAGTTCTGTTGCTCGGCAGTAGACGTATGCAGTGCGTGAGGGTTCTGTAGCCTGAGTGTAGGAGACGCAACCTACCGGAGTCCTGTAGCTTGGAAGTAGGCCTACGCAGTATACTGGAGTTCTGTAGCCTGAATGTAGGAGCTGCAGCTTACAGGTTCTGCAACTTGATAGCAGGCTTTCACAGTATACCTGTGTTCTGTAGCCTGTGTGTAGAGAAAAGCAGTTTACGGGAGCTGTGCAGCCTGAGTATAGAAGACGCAGCTTACAGAAGTTCTGTAACCTGGATGTAGGGAAACGCAGTATACCCGAGTTCTGTACCCTGAGTGTAGAGAGAAGCAGTTGATGGGCATTCTCTAGTCAGCATGTAGGAAACACAGCTTATGGGAGTTCTGTAGCTTGGGAGTCGGCATCCGCAGTATCCTGGGGTTCTGTAGCCTGAAATTAAGAGATGGCGCTTACAGGAGTTGTGCTGCTTGAAAGCAGACATTGGCAGTATAGCTGAGTTCAGTAGCCTGAGTGTAGAGAGAAGCAGTTGATGGGCGTTGCGCAGCCTGTGTATAGAAGACGCAGCTTACGGGAGTTCTGTCACCAGCGTGTAGAAAGAGACAGCTTACGGGAGTTCTGTAGCCTGAGTGTAGGAGACATTGCATGTCAGAGTTCTATAAACTGGGTGTAGGAGACGCAGCTTACAGAAGTTCTGTATCCTGGGGGTAGGGAAACGCAGTATACCTGAGTTCTGTAACCTGAGTGTAGAGAGAAGGAATTGACAGGAATTCTCTAGTCAGCATGTAGGAGACACAGCTTACGGAGTTCTGTAGCTTGGGAGTCGGCATCCACAGTATCCTGGGGTTCTGTAGCCTGAAATTAAGAGATGGAGCTTACAGGAGTTGTGCTGCTTGAAAGCAGACATTGGCAGTATAGCTGAGTTCAGTAGCCTGAGTGTAGAGAGAAGCAGTTGATGGGAGTTGCACAGCCTGTGTATAGAAGACGCAGCTTACGGGAGTTCTGTCACCAGCGTGTGGAAAGACACAGGTTACAGGAGTACCGTCGCCTGAGTGTAGGAGACCTTGTTTATGGGAGTTCTATAAACTGGGTGTAGGAGACGCAGCTTACAGGAAGTTCTTTAACCTGGGTGTAGGGAAAAGCAGTACACCTGAATTCTGTAACCTGCGTGCAGAGAGAAGCTTTTTTCGGGAATTCTGTCGTCAGTGTAGAGGAGACATTGCTTACAGGAATTTTGTTCATGGGAGTAGGTGTACGCAGTGTACTGGTGTTCTGTAGCCTGAATGTAAGAGATTCAGCTTACAGGAGTTCGGCCGCTTGATAGCAGGCGTTCACAGTATGCCTGAGTTCTGTAGCCTGAGTGAAGAGAGAAAAGCAGTTTACGGGAGCTGTGCAGCCTGAGTATAGAAGACGCAGCTTACAGAAGTTCTGTAACCTGGATGTAGGGAAACGCAGTATACCCGAGTTCTGTACCCTGAGTGTAGAGAGAAGCAGTTGATGGGAGTTGTGCAGCCTGTGTATAGAAGACGCAGCTTACGGGAGTTCTGTCACCAGCGTGTGGAAAGACACAGCTTACGGGAGTTCTGTAGCCTGAGTGTAGGAGACATTGCTTGTCAGAGTTCTATAAACTGGGTGTAGGAGACGCAGCTTACAGAAGTTCTGTATCCTGGGGGTAGGGAAACGCAGTATACCTGAGTTCTGTAACCTGAGTGTAGAGAGAAGGAATTGACAGGAATTCTCTAGTCAGCGTGTAGGAGACACAGCTTACGGGAGTTTTGTCGCATGGGAGTAGGCATACACAGTACACTGGGGTTCTGTAGCCTGAAATTAGGAGATTGAGCTTACAGGAGTTCTGCTGCTTGATAGCAGGCATTGGCAGTATAGCTGAGTTCAGTAGCCTGAGGTAGAGAGAAGCAGCTTATGGGAGCTCTGTAGCCTGAGTGTAGGAGACACATCGTACAGGAGTTCTGTAGCTTGGGATTAGGCATAGGCAGTATAAGGGGCTTCTGTAGCCTGAGGGTAGGAGATGTAGCTTCCAGGAGTTCTGTTGCTCGGCAGTAGACGTATGCAGTGCGTGAGGGTTCTGTAGCCTGAGTGTAGGAGACGCAACCTACCGGAGTCCTGTAGCTTGGAAGTAGGCCTACGCAGTATACTGGAGTTCTGTAGCCTGAATGTAGGAGCTGCAGCTTACAGGTTCTGCAACTTGATAGCAGGCTTTCACAGTATACCTGTGTTCTGTAGCCTGTGTGTAGAGAAAAGCAGTTTACGGGAGCTGTGCAGCCTGAGTATAGAAGACGCAGCTTACAGAAGTTCTGTAACCTGGATGTAGGGAAACGCAGTATACCCGAGTTCTGTACCCTGAGTGTAGAGAGAAGCAGTTGATGGGCATTCTCTAGTCAGCATGTAGGAGACACAGCTTATGGGAGTTCTGTAGCTTGGGAGTCGGCATCCGCAGTATCCTGGGGTTCTGTAGCCTGAAATTAAGAGATGGCGCTTACAGGAGTTGTGCTGCTTGAAAGCAGACATTGGCAGTATAGCTGAGTTCAGTAGCCTGAGTGTAGAGAGAAGCAGTTGATGGGCGTTGCGCAGCCTGTGTATAGAAGACGCAGCTTACGGGAGTTCTGTCACCAGCGTGTAGAAAGAGACAGCTTACGGGAGTTCTGTAGCCTGAGTGTAGGAGACATTGCATGTCAGAGTTCTATAAACTGGGTGTAGGAGACGCAGCTTACAGAAGTTCTGTATCCTGGGGGTAGGGAAACGCAGTATACCTGAGTTCTGTAACCTGAGTGTAGAGAGAAGGAATTGACAGGAATTCTCTAGTCAGCATGTAGGAGACACAGCTTACGGAGTTCTGTAGCTTGGGAGTCGGCATCCACAGTATCCTGGGGTTCTGTAGCCTGAAATTAAGAGATGGAGCTTACAGGAGTTGTGCTGCTTGAAAGCAGACATTGGCAGTATAGCTGAGTTCAGTAGCCTGAGTGTAGAGAGAAGCAGTTGATGGGAGTTGCACAGCCTGTGTATAGAAGACGCAGCTTACGGGAGTTCTGTCACCAGCGTGTGGAAAGACACAGGTTACAGGAGTACCGTCGCCTGAGTGTAGGAGACCTTGTTTATGGGAGTTCTATAAACTGGGTGTAGGAGACGCAGCTTACAGGAAGTTCTTTAACCTGGGTGTAGGGAAAAGCAGTACACCTGAATTCTGTAACCTGCGTGCAGAGAGAAGCTTTTTTCGGGAATTCTGTCGTCAGTGTAGAGGAGACATTGCTTACAGGAATTTTGTTCATGGGAGTAGGTGTACGCAGTGTACTGGTGTTCTGTAGCCTGAATGTAAGAGATTCAGCTTACAGGAGTTCGGCCGCTTGATAGCAGGCGTTCACAGTATGCCTGAGTTCTGTAGCCTGAGTGAAGAGAGAAAAGCAGTTTACGGGAGCTGTGCAGCCTGAGTATAGAAGACGCAGCTTACAGAAGTTCTGTAACCTGGATGTAGGGAAACGCAGTATACCCGAGTTCTGTACCCTGAGTGTAGAGAGAAGCAGTTGATGGGAGTTGTGCAGCCTGTGTATAGAAGACGCAGCTTACGGGAGTTCTGTCACCAGCGTGTGGAAAGACACAGCTTACGGGAGTTCTGTAGCCTGAGTGTAGGAGACATTGCTTGTCAGAGTTCTATAAACTGGGTGTAGGAGACGCAGCTTACAGAAGTTCTGTATCCTGGGGGTAGGGAAACGCAGTATACCTGAGTTCTGTAACCTGAGTGTAGAGAGAAGGAATTGACAGGAATTCTCTAGTCAGCGTGTAGGAGACACAGCTTACGGGAGTTTTGTCGCATGGGAGTAGGCATACACAGTACACTGGGGTTCTGTAGCCTGAAATTAGGAGATTGAGCTTACAGGAGTTCTGCTGCTTGATAGCAGGCATTGGCAGTATAGCTGAGTTCAGTAGCCTGAGGTAGAGAGAAGCAGCTTATGGGAGCTCTGTAGCCTGAGTGTAGGAGACACATCGTACAGGAGTTCTGTAGCTTGGGATTAGGCATAGGCAGTATAAGGGGCTTCTGTAGCCTGAGGGTAGGAGATGTAGCTTCCAGGAGTTCTGTTGCTCGGCAGTAGACGTATGCAGTGCGTGAGGGTTCTGTAGCCTGAGTGTAGGAGACGCAACCTACCGGAGTCCTGTAGCTTGGAAGTAGGCCTACGCAGTATACTGGAGTTCTGTAGCCTGAATGTAGGAGCTGCAGCTTACAGGTTCTGCAACTTGATAGCAGGCTTTCACAGTATACCTGTGTTCTGTAGCCTGTGTGTAGAGAAAAGCAGTTTACGGGAGCTGTGCAGCCTGAGTATAGAAGACGCAGCTTACAGAAGTTCTGTAACCTGGATGTAGGGAAACGCAGTATACCCGAGTTCTGTACCCTGAGTGTAGAGAGAAGCAGTTGATGGGCATTCTCTAGTCAGCATGTAGGAGACACAGCTTATGGGAGTTCTGTAGCTTGGGAGTCGGCATCCGCAGTATCCTGGGGTTCTGTAGCCTGAAATTAAGAGATGGCGCTTACAGGAGTTGTGCTGCTTGAAAGCAGACATTGGCAGTATAGCTGAGTTCAGTAGCCTGAGTGTAGAGAGAAGCAGTTGATGGGCGTTGCGCAGCCTGTGTATAGAAGACGCAGCTTACGGGAGTTCTGTCACCAGCGTGTAGAAAGAGACAGCTTACGGGAGTTCTGTAGCCTGAGTGTAGGAGACATTGCATGTCAGAGTTCTATAAACTGGGTGTAGGAGACGCAGCTTACAGAAGTTCTGTATCCTGGGGGTAGGGAAACGCAGTATACCTGAGTTCTGTAACCTGAGTGTAGAGAGAAGGAATTGACAGGAATTCTCTAGTCAGCATGTAGGAGACACAGCTTACGGAGTTCTGTAGCTTGGGAGTCGGCATCCACAGTATCCTGGGGTTCTGTAGCCTGAAATTAAGAGATGGAGCTTACAGGAGTTGTGCTGCTTGAAAGCAGACATTGGCAGTATAGCTGAGTTCAGTAGCCTGAGTGTAGAGAGAAGCAGTTGATGGGAGTTGCACAGCCTGTGTATAGAAGACGCAGCTTACGGGAGTTCTGTCACCAGCGTGTGGAAAGACACAGGTTACAGGAGTACCGTCGCCTGAGTGTAGGAGACGTTGTTTATGGGAGTTCTATAAACTGGGTGTAGGAGACGCAGCTTACAGGAAGTTCTTTAACCTGGGTGTAGGGAAAAGCAGTACACCTGAATTCTGTAACCTGCGTGCAGAGAGAAGCTTTTTTCGGGAATTCTGTCGTCAGTGTAGAGGAGACATTGCTTACAGGAATTTTGTTCATGGGAGTAGGTGTACGCAGTGTACTGGTGTTCTGTAGCCTGAATGTAAGAGATTCAGCTTACAGGAGTTCGGCCGCTTGATAGCAGGCGTTCACAGTATGCCTGAGTTCTGTAGCCTGAGTGAAGAGAGAAAAGCAGTTTACGGGAGCTGTGCAGCCTGAGTATAGAAGACGCAGCTTACAGAAGTTCTGTAACCTGGATGTAGGGAAACGCAGTATACCCGAGTTCTGTACCCTGAGTGTAGAGAGAAGCAGTTGATGGGAGTTGTGCAGCCTGTGTATAGAAGACGCAGCTTACGGGAGTTCTGTCACCAGCGTGTGGAAAGACACAGCTTACGGGAGTTCTGTAGCCTGAGTGTAGGAGACATTGCTTGTCAGAGTTCTATAAACTGGGTGTAGGAGACGCAGCTTACAGAAGTTCTGTATCCTGGGGGTAGGGAAACGCAGTATACCTGAGTTCTGTAACCTGAGTGTAGAGAGAAGGAATTGACAGGAATTCTCTAGTCAGCGTGTAGGAGACACAGCTTACGGGAGTTTTGTCGCATGGGAGTAGGCATACACAGTACACTGGGGTTCTGTAGCCTGAAATTAGGAGATTGAGCTTACAGGAGTTCTGCTGCTTGATAGCAGGCATTGGCAGTATAGCTGAGTTCAGTAGCCTGAGGTAGAGAGAAGCAGCTTATGGGAGCTCTGTAGCCTGAGTGTAGGAGACACATCGTACAGGAGTTCTGTAGCTTGGGATTAGGCATAGGCAGTATAAGGGGCTTCTGTAGCCTGAGGGTAGGAGATGTAGCTTCCAGGAGTTCTGTTGCTCGGCAGTAGACGTATGCAGTGCGTGAGGGTTCTGTAGCCTGAGTGTAGGAGACGCAACCTACCGGAGTCCTGTAGCTTGGAAGTAGGCCTACGCAGTATACTGGAGTTCTGTAGCCTGAATGTAGGAGCTGCAGCTTACAGGTTCTGCAATTTGATAGCAGGCTTTCACAGTATACCTGTGTTCTGTAGCCTGTGTGTAGAGAAAAGCAGTTTACGGGAGCTGTGCAGCCTGAGTATAGAAGACGCAGCTTACAGAAGTTCTGTAACCTGGATGTAGGGAAACGCAGTATACCCGAGTTCTGTACCCTGAGTGTAGAGAGAAGCAGTTGATGGGCATTCTCTAGTCAGCATGTAGGAGACACAGCTTATGGGAGTTCTGTAGCTTGGGAGTCGGCATCCGCAGTATCCTGGGGTTCTGTAGCCTGAAATTAAGAGATGGCGCTTACAGGAGTTGTGCTGCTTGAAAGCAGACATTGGCAGTATAGCTGAGTTCAGTAGCCTGAGTGTAGAGAGAAGCAGTTGATGGGAGTTGCGCAGCCTGTGTATAGAAGACGCAGCTTACGGGAGTTCTGTCACCAGCGTGTAGAAAGAGACAGCTTACGGGAGTTCTGTAGCCTGAGTGTAGGAGACATTGCATGTCAGAGTTCTATAAACTGGGTGTAGGAGACGCAGCTTACAGAAGTTCTGTATCCTGGGGGTAGGGAAACGCAGTATACCTGAGTTCTGTAACCTGAGTGTAGAGAGAAGGAATTGACAGGAATTCTCTAGTCAGCATGTAGGAGACACAGCTTACGGAGTTCTGTAGCTTGGGAGTCGGCATCCACAGTATCCTGGGGTTCTGTAGCCTGAAATTAAGAGATGGAGCTTACAGGAGTTGTGCTGCTTGAAAGCAGACATTGGCAGTATAGCTGAGTTCAGTAGCCTGAGTGTAGAGAGAAGCAGTTGATGGGAGTTGCACAGCCTGTGTATAGAAGACGCAGCTTACGGGAGTTCTGTCACCAGCGTGTGGAAAGACACAGGTTACAGGAGTACCGTCGCCTGAGTGTAGGAGACGTTGTTTATGGGAGTTCTATAAACTGGGTGTAGGAGACGCAGCTTACAGGAAGTTCTTTAACCTGGGTGTAGGGAAAAGCAGTACACCTGAATTCTGTAACCTGCGTGCAGAGAGAAGCTTTTTTCGGGAATTCTGTCGTCAGTGTAGAGGAGACATTGCTTACAGGAATTTTGTTCATGGGAGTAGGTGTACGCAGTGTACTGGTGTTCTGTAGCCTGAATGTAAGAGATTCAGCTTACAGGAGTTCGGCCGCTTGATAGCAGGCGTTCACAGTATGCCTGAGTTCTGTAGCCTGAGTGAAGAGAGAAAAGCAGTTTACGGGAGCTGTGCAGCCTGAGTATAGAAGACGCAGCTTACAGAAGTTCTGTAACCTGGATGTAGGGAAACGCAGTATACCCGAGTTCTGTACCCTGAGTGTAGAGAGAAGCAGTTGATGGGAGTTGTGCAGCCTGTGTATAGAAGACGCAGCTTACGGGAGTTCTGTCACCAGCGTGTGGAAAGACACAGCTTACGGGAGTTCTGTAGCCTGAGTGTAGGAGACATTGCTTGTCAGAGTTCTATAAACTGGGTGTAGGAGACGCAGCTTACAGAAGTTCTGTATCCTGGGGGTAGGGAAACGCAGTATACCTGAGTTCTGTAACCTGAGTGTAGAGAGAAGGAATTGACAGGAATTCTCTAGTCAGCGTGTAGGAGACACAGCTTACGGGAGTTTTGTCGCATGGGAGTAGGCATACACAGTACACTGGGGTTCTGTAGCCTGAAATTAGGAGATTGAGCTTACAGGAGTTGTGCTGCTTGATAGCAGGCATTGGCAGTATAGCTGAGTTCAGTAGCCTGAGGTAGAGAGAAGCAGCTTATGGGAGCTCTGTAGCCTGAGTGTAGGAGACACATCGTACAGGAGTTCTGTAGCTTGGGATTAGGCATAGGCAGTATAAGGGGCTTCTGTAGCCTGAGGGTAGGAGATGTAGCTTCCAGGAGTTCTGTTGCTCGGCAGTAGACGTATGCAGTGCGTGAGGGTTCTGTAGCCTGAGTGTAGGAGACGCAACCTACCGGAGTCCTGTAGCTTGGAAGTAGGCCTACGCAGTATACTGGAGTTCTGTAGCCTGAATGTAGGAGCTGCAGCTTACAGGTTCTGCAACTTGATAGCAGGCTTTCACAGTATACCTGTGTTCTGTAGCCTGTGTGTAGAGAAAAGCAGTTTACGGGAGCTGTGCAGCCTGAGTATAGAAGACGCAGCTTACAGAAGTTCTGTAACCTGGATGTAGGGAAACGCAGTATACCCGAGTTCTGTACCCTGAGTGTAGAGAGAAGCAGTTGATGGGCATTCTCTAGTCAGCATGTAGGAGACACAGCTTATGGGAGTTCTGTAGCTTGGGAGTCGGCATCCGCAGTATCCTGGGGTTCTGTAGCCTGAAATTAAGAGATGGCGCTTACAGGAGTTGTGCTGCTTGAAAGCAGACATTGGCAGTATAGCTGAGTTCAGTAGCCTGAGTGTAGAGAGAAGCAGTTGATGGGAGTTGCGCAGCCTGTGTATAGAAGACGCAGCTTACGGGAGTTCTGTCACCAGCGTGTAGAAAGAGACAGCTTACGGGAGTTCTGTAGCCTGAGTGTAGGAGACATTGCATGTCAGAGTTCTATAAACTGGGTGTAGGAGACGCAGCTTACAGAAGTTCTGTATCCTGGGGGTAGGGAAACGCAGTATACCTGAGTTCTGTAACCTGAGTGTAGAGAGAAGGAATTGACAGGAATTCTCTAGTCAGCATGTAGGAGACACAGCTTACGGAGTTCTGTAGCTTGGGAGTCGGCATCCACAGTATCCTGGGGTTCTGTAGCCTGAAATTAAGAGATGGAGCTTACAGGAGTTGTGCTGCTTGAAAGCAGACATTGGCAGTATAGCTGAGTTCAGTAGCCTGAGTGTAGAGAGAAGCAGTTGATGGGAGTTGCACAGCCTGTGTATAGAAGACGCAGCTTACGGGAGTTCTGTCACCAGCGTGTGTAAAGACACAGGTTACAGGAGTACCGTCGCCTGAGTGTAGGAGACGTTGTTTATGGGAGTTCTATAAACTGGGTGTAGGAGACGCAGCTTACAGGAAGTTCTTTAACCTGGGTGTAGGGAAAAGCAGTACACCTGAATTCTGTAACCTGCGTGCAGAGAGAAGCTTTTTTCGGGAATTCTGTCGTCAGTGTAGAGGAGACATTGCTTACAGGAATTTTGTTCATGGGAGTAGGTGTACGCAGTGTACTGGTGTTCTGTAGCCTGAATGTAAGAGATTCAGCTTACAGGAGTTCGGCCGCTTGATAGCAGGCGTTCACAGTATGCCTGAGTTCTGTAGCCTGAGTGAAGAGAGAAAAGCAGTTTACGGGAGCTGTGCAGCCTGAGTATAGAAGACGCAGCTTACAGAAGTTCTGTAACCTGGATGTAGGGAAACGCAGTATACCCGAGTTCTGTACCCTGAGTGTAGAGAGAAGCAGTTGATGGGAGTTGTGCAGCCTGTGTATAGAAGACGCAGCTTACGGGAGTTCTGTCACCAGCGTGTGGAAAGACACAGCTTACGGGAGTTCTGTAGCCTGAGTGTAGGAGACATTGCTTGTCAGAGTTCTATAAACTGGGTGTAGGAGACGCAGCTTACAGAAGTTCTGTATCCTGGGGGTAGGGAAACGCAGTATACCTGAGTTCTGTAACCTGAGTGTAGAGAGAAGGAATTGACAGGAATTCTCTAGTCAGCGTGTAGGAGACACAGCTTACGGGAGTTTTGTCGCATGGGAGTAGGCATACACAGTACACTGGGGTTCTGTAGCCTGAAATTAGGAGATTGAGCTTACAGGAGTTGTGCTGCTTGATAGCAGGCATTGGCAGTATAGCTGAGTTCAGTAGCCTGAGGTAGAGAGAAGCAGCTTATGGGAGCTCTGTAGCCTGAGTGTAGGAGACACATCGTACAGGAGTTCTGTAGCTTGGGATTAGGCATAGGCAGTATAAGGGGCTTCTGTAGCCTGAGGGTAGGAGATGTAGCTTCCAGGAGTTCTGTTGCTCGGCAGTAGACGTATGCAGTGCGTGAGGGTTCTGTAGCCTGAGTGTAGGAGACGCAACCTACCGGAGTCCTGTAGCTTGGAAGTAGGCCTACGCAGTATACTGGAGTTCTGTAGCCTGAATGTAGGAGCTGCAGCTTACAGGTTCTGCAACTTGATAGCAGGCTTTCACAGTATACCTGTGTTCTGTAGCCTGTGTGTAGAGAAAAGCAGTTTACGGGAGCTGTGCAGCCTGAGTATAGAAGACGCAGCTTACAGAAGTTCTGTAACCTGGATGTAGGGAAACGCAGTATACCCGAGTTCTGTACCCTGAGTGTAGAGAGAAGCAGTTGATGGGCATTCTCTAGTCAGCATGTAGGAGACACAGCTTATGGGAGTTCTGTAGCTTGGGAGTCGGCATCCGCAGTATCCTGGGGTTCTGTAGCCTGAAATTAAGAGATGGCGCTTACAGGAGTTGTGCTGCTTGAAAGCAGACATTGGCAGTATAGCTGAGTTCAGTAGCCTGAGTGTAGAGAGAAGCAGTTGATGGGCGTTGCGCAGCCTGTGTATAGAAGACGCAGCTTACGGGAGTTCTGTCACCAGCGTGTAGAAAGAGACAGCTTACGGGAGTTCTGTAGCCTGAGTGTAGGAGACATTGCATGTCAGAGTTCTATAAACTGGGTGTAGGAGACGCAGCTTACAGAAGTTCTGTATCCTGGGGGTAGGGAAACGCAGTATACCTGAGTTCTGTAACCTGAGTGTAGAGAGAAGGAATTGACAGGAATTCTCTAGTCAGCATGTAGGAGACACAGCTTACGGAGTTCTGTAGCTTGGGAGTCGGCATCCACAGTATCCTGGGGTTCTGTAGCCTGAAATTAAGAGATGGAGCTTACAGGAGTTGTGCTGCTTGAAAGCAGACATTGGCAGTATAGCTGAGTTCAGTAGCCTGAGTGTAGAGAGAAGCAGTTGATGGGAGTTGCACAGCCTGTGTATAGAAGACGCAGCTTACGGGAGTTCTGTCACCAGCGTGTGGAAAGACACAGGTTACAGGAGTACCGTCGCCTGAGTGTAGGAGACGTTGTTTATGGGAGTTCTATAAACTGGGTGTAGGAGACGCAGCTTACAGGAAGTTCTTTAACCTGGGTGTAGGGAAAAGCAGTACACCTGAATTCTGTAACCTGCGTGCAGAGAGAAGCTTTTTTCGGGAATTCTGTCGTCAGTGTAGAGGAGACATTGCTTACAGGAATTTTGTTCATGGGAGTAGGTGTACGCAGTGTACTGGTGTTCTGTAGCCTGAATGTAAGAGATTCAGCTTACAGGAGTTCGGCCGCTTGATAGCAGGCGTTCACAGTATGCCTGAGTTCTGTAGCCTGAGTGAAGAGAGAAAAGCAGTTTACGGGAGCTGTGCAGCCTGAGTATAGAAGACGCAGCTTACAGAAGTTCTGTAACCTGGATGTAGGGAAACGCAGTATACCCGAGTTCTGTACCCTGAGTGTAGAGAGAAGCAGTTGATGGGAGTTGTGCAGCCTGTGTATAGAAGACGCAGCTTACGGGAGTTCTGTCACCAGCGTGTGGAAAGACACAGCTTACGGGAGTTCTGTAGCCTGAGTGTAGGAGACATTGCTTGTCAGAGTTCTATAAACTGGGTGTAGGAGACGCAGCTTACAGAAGTTCTGTATCCTGGGGGTAGGGAAACGCAGTATACCTGAGTTCTGTAACCTGAGTGTAGAGAGAAGGAATTGACAGGAATTCTCTAGTCAGCGTGTAGGAGACACAGCTTACGGGAGTTTTGTCGCATGGGAGTAGGCATACACAGTACACTGGGGTTCTGTAGCCTGAAATTAGGAGATTGAGCTTACAGGAGTTCTGCTGCTTGATAGCAGGCATTGGCAGTATAGCTGAGTTCAGTAGCCTGAGGTAGAGAGAAGCAGCTTATGGGAGCTCTGTAGCCTGAGTGTAGGAGACACATCGTACAGGAGTTCTGTAGCTTGGGATTAGGCATAGGCAGTATAAAGGGCTTCTGTAGCCTGAGGGTAGGAGATGTAGCTTCCAGGAGTTCTGTTGCTCGGCAGTAGACGTATGCAGTGCGTGAGGGTTCTGTAGCCTGAGTGTAGGAGACGCAACCTACCGGAGTCCTGTAGCTTGGAAGTAGGCCTACGCAGTATACTGGAGTTCTGTAGCCTGAATGTAGGAGCTGCAGCTTACAGGTTCTGCAACTTGATAGCAGGCTTTCACAGTATACCTGTGTTCTGTAGCCTGTGTGTAGAGAAAAGCAGTTTACGGGAGCTGTGCAGCCTGAGTATAGAAGACGCAGCTTACAGAAGTTCTGTAACCTGGATGTAGGGAAACGCAGTATACCCGAGTTCTGTACCCTGAGTGTAGAGAGAAGCAGTTGATGGGCATTCTCTAGTCAGCATGTAGGAAACACAGCTTATGGGAGTTCTGTAGCTTGGGAGTCGGCATCCGCAGTATCCTGGGGTTCTGTAGCCTGAAATTAAGAGATGGCGCTTACAGGAGTTGTGCTGCTTGAAAGCAGACATTGGCAGTATAGCTGAGTTCAGTAGCCTGAGTGTAGAGAGAAGCAGTTGATGGGCGTTGCGCAGCCTGTGTATAGAAGACGCAGCTTACGGGAGTTCTGTCACCAGCGTGTAGAAAGAGACAGCTTACGGGAGTTCTGTAGCCTGAGTGTAGGAGACATTGCATGTCAGAGTTCTATAAACTGGGTGTAGGAGACGCAGCTTACAGAAGTTCTGTATCCTGGGGGTAGGGAAACGCAGTATACCTGAGTTCTGTAACCTGAGTGTAGAGAGAAGGAATTGACAGGAATTCTCTAGTCAGCATGTAGGAGACACAGCTTACGGAGTTCTGTAGCTTGGGAGTCGGCATCCACAGTATCCTGGGGTTCTGTAGCCTGAAATTAAGAGATGGAGCTTACAGGAGTTGTGCTGCTTGAAAGCAGACATTGGCAGTATAGCTGAGTTCAGTAGCCTGAGTGTAGAGAGAAGCAGTTGATGGGAGTTGCACAGCCTGTGTATAGAAGACGCAGCTTACGGGAGTTCTGTCACCAGCGTGTGGAAAGACACAGGTTACAGGAGTACCGTCGCCTGAGTGTAGGAGACGTTGTTTATGGGAGTTCTATAAACTGGGTGTAGGAGACGCAGCTTACAGGAAGTTCTTTAACCTGGGTGTAGGGAAAAGCAGTACACCTGAATTCTGTAACCTGCGTGCAGAGAGAAGCTTTTTTCGGGAATTCTGTCGTCAGTGTAGAGGAGACATTGCTTACAGGAATTTTGTTCATGGGAGTAGGTGTACGCAGTGTACTGGTGTTCTGTAGCCTGAATGTAAGAGATTCAGCTTACAGGAGTTCGGCCGCTTGATAGCAGGCGTTCACAGTATGCCTGAGTTCTGTAGCCTGAGTGAAGAGAGAAAAGCAGTTTACGGGAGCTGTGCAGCCTGAGTATAGAAGACGCAGCTTACAGAAGTTCTGTAACCTGGATGTAGGGAAACGCAGTATACCCGAGTTCTGTACCCTGAGTGTAGAGAGAAGCAGTTGATGGGAGTTGTGCAGCCTGTGTATAGAAGACGCAGCTTACGGGAGTTCTGTCACCAGCGTGTGGAAAGACACAGCTTACGGGAGTTCTGTAGCCTGAGTGTAGGAGACATTGCTTGTCAGAGTTCTATAAACTGGGTGTAGGAGACGCAGCTTACAGAAGTTCTGTATCCTGGGGGTAGGGAAACGCAGTATACCTGAGTTCTGTAACCTGAGTGTAGAGAGAAGGAATTGACAGGAATTCTCTAGTCAGCGTGTAGGAGACACAGCTTACGGGAGTTTTGTCGCATGGGAGTAGGCATACACAGTACACTGGGGTTCTGTAGCCTGAAATTAGGAGATTGAGCTTACAGGAGTTCTGCTGCTTGATAGCAGGCATTGGCAGTATAGCTGAGTTCAGTAGCCTGAGGTAGAGAGAAGCAGCTTATGGGAGCTCTGTAGCCTGAGTGTAGGAGACACATCGTACAGGAGTTCTGTAGCTTGGGATTAGGCATAGGCAGTATAAGGGGCTTCTGTAGCCTGAGGGTAGGAGATGTAGCTTCCAGGAGTTCTGTTGCTCGGCAGTAGACGTATGCAGTGCGTGAGGGTTCTGTAGCCTGAGTGTAGGAGACGCAACCTACCGGAGTCCTGTAGCTTGGAAGTAGGCCTACGCAGTATACTGGAGTTCTGTAGCCTGAATGTAGGAGCTGCAGCTTACAGGTTCTGCAATTTGATAGCAGGCTTTCACAGTATACCTGTGTTCTGTAGCCTGTGTGTAGAGAAAAGCAGTTTACGGGAGCTGTGCAGCCTGAGTATAGAAGACGCAGCTTACAGAAGTTCTGTAACCTGGATGTAGGGAAACGCAGTATACCCGAGTTCTGTACCCTGAGTGTAGAGAGAAGCAGTTGATGGGCATTCTCTAGTCAGCATGTAGGAGACACAGCTTATGGGAGTTCTGTAGCTTGGGAGTCGGCATCCGCAGTATCCTGGGGTTCTGTAGCCTGAAATTAAGAGATGGCGCTTACAGGAGTTGTGCTGCTTGAAAGCAGACATTGGCAGTATAGCTGAGTTCAGTAGCCTGAGTGTAGAGAGAAGCAGTTGATGGGAGTTGCGCAGCCTGTGTATAGAAGACGCAGCTTACGGGAGTTCTGTCACCAGCGTGTAGAAAGAGACAGCTTACGGGAGTTCTGTAGCCTGAGTGTAGGAGACATTGCATGTCAGAGTTCTATAAACTGGGTGTAGGAGACGCAGCTTACAGAAGTTCTGTATCCTGGGGGTAGGGAAACGCAGTATACCTGAGTTCTGTAACCTGAGTGTAGAGAGAAGGAATTGACAGGAATTCTCTAGTCAGCATGTAGGAGACACAGCTTACGGAGTTCTGTAGCTTGGGAGTCGGCATCCACAGTATCCTGGGGTTCTGTAGCCTGAAATTAAGAGATGGAGCTTACAGGAGTTGTGCTGCTTGGAAGCAGACATTGGCAGTATAGCTGAGTTCAGTAGCCTGAGTGTAGAGAGAAGCAGTTGATGGGAGTTGCACAGCCTGTGTATAGAAGACGCAGCTTACGGGAGTTCTGTCACCAGCGTGTGGAAAGACACAGGTTACAGGAGTACCGTCGCCTGAGTGTAGGAGACGTTGTTTATGGGAGTTCTATAAACTGGGTGTAGGAGACGCAGCTTACAGGAAGTTCTTTAACCTGGGTGTAGGGAAAAGCAGTACACCTGAATTCTGTAACCTGCGTGCAGAGAGAAGCTTTTTTCGGGAATTCTGTCGTCAGTGTAGAGGAGACATTGCTTACAGGAATTTTGTTCATGGGAGTAGGTGTACGCAGTGTACTGGTGTTCTGTAGCCTGAATGTAAGAGATTCAGCTTACAGGAGTTCGGCCGCTTGATAGCAGGCGTTCACAGTATGCCTGAGTTCTGTAGCCTGAGTGAAGAGAGAAAAGCAGTTTACGGGAGCTGTGCAGCCTGAGTATAGAAGACGCAGCTTACAGAAGTTCTGTAACCTGGATGTAGGGAAACGCAGTATACCCGAGTTCTGTACCCTGAGTGTAGAGAGAAGCAGTTGATGGGAGTTGTGCAGCCTGTGTATAGAAGACGCAGCTTACGGGAGTTCTGTCACCAGCGTGTGGAAAGACACAGCTTACGGGAGTTCTGTAGCCTGAGTGTAGGAGACATTGCTTGTCAGAGTTCTATAAACTGGGTGTAGGAGACGCAGCTTACAGAAGTTCTGTATCCTGGGGGTAGGGAAACGCAGTATACCTGAGTTCTGTAACCTGAGTGTAGAGAGAAGGAATTGACAGGAATTCTCTAGTCAGCGTGTAGGAGACACAGCTTACGGGAGTTTTGTCGCATGGGAGTAGGCATACACAGTACACTGGGGTTCTGTAGCCTGAAATTAGGAGATTGAGCTTACAGGAGTTCTGCTGCTTGATAGCAGGCATTGGCAGTATAGCTGAGTTCAGTAGCCTGAGGTAGAGAGAAGCAGCTTATGGGAGCTCTGTAGCCTGAGTGTAGGAGACACATCGTACAGGAGTTCTGTAGCTTGGGATTAGGCATAGGCAGTATAAGGGGCTTCTGTAGCCTGAGTGTAGGAGATGTAGCTTCCAGGAGTTCTGTTGCTCGGCAGTAGACGTATGCAGTGCGTGAGGGTTCTGTAGCCTGAGTGTAGGAGACGCAACCTACCGGAGTCCTGTAGCTTGGAAGTAGGCCTACGCAGTATACTGGAGTTCTGTAGCCTGAATGTAGGAGCTGCAGCTTACAGGTTCTGCAACTTGATAGCAGGCTTTCACAGTATACCTGTGTTCTGTAGCCTGTGTGTAGAGAAAAGCAGTTTACGGGAGCTGTGCAGCCTGAGTATAGAAGACGCAGCTTACAGAAGTTCTGTAACCTGGATGTAGGGAAACGCAGTATACCCGAGTTCTGTACCCTGAGTGTAGAGAGAAGCAGTTGATGGGCATTCTCTAGTCAGCATGTAGGAGACACAGCTTATGGGAGTTCTGTAGCTTGGGAGTCGGCATCCGCAGTATCCTGGGGTTCTGTAGCCTGAAATTAAGAGATGGCGCTTACAGGAGTTGTGCTGCTTGAAAGCAGACATTGGCAGTATAGCTGAGTTCAGTAGCCTGAGTGTAGAGAGAAGCAGTTGATGGGAGTTGCGCAGCCTGTGTATAGAAGACGCAGCTTACGGGAGTTCTGTCACCAGCGTGTAGAAAGAGACAGCTTACGGGAGTTCTGTAGCCTGAGTGTAGGAGACATTGCATGTCAGAGTTCTATAAACTGGGTGTAGGAGACGCAGCTTACAGAAGTTCTGTATCCTGGGGGTAGGGAAACGCAGTATACCTGAGTTCTGTAACCTGAGTGTAGAGAGAAGGAATTGACAGGAATTCTCTAGTCAGCATGTAGGAGACACAGCTTACGGAGTTCTGTAGCTTGGGAGTCGGCATCCACAGTATCCTGGGGTTCTGTAGCCTGAAATTAAGAGATGGAGCTTACAGGAGTTGTGCTGCTTGAAAGCAGACATTGGCAGTATAGCTGAGTTCAGTAGCCTGAGTGTAGAGAGAAGCAGTTGATGGGAGTTGCACAGCCTGTGTATAGAAGACGCAGCTTACGGGAGTTCTGTCACCAGCGTGTGTAAAGACACAGGTTACAGGAGTACCGTCGCCTGAGTGTAGGAGACGTTGTTTATGGGAGTTCTATAAACTGGGTGTAGGAGACGCAGCTTACAGGAAGTTCTTTAACCTGGGTGTAGGGAAAAGCAGTACACCTGAATTCTGTAACCTGCGTGCAGAGAGAAGCTTTTTTCGGGAATTCTGTCGTCAGTGTAGAGGAGACATTGCTTACAGGAATTTTGTTCATGGGAGTAGGTGTACGCAGTGTACTGGTGTTCTGTAGCCTGAATGTAAGAGATTCAGCTTACAGGAGTTCGGCCGCTTGATAGCAGGCGTTCACAGTATGCCTGAGTTCTGTAGCCTGAGTGAAGAGAGAAAAGCAGTTTACGGGAGCTGTGCAGCCTGAGTATAGAAGACGCAGCTTACAGAAGTTCTGTAACCTGGATGTAGGGAAACGCAGTATACCCGAGTTCTGTACCCTGAGTGTAGAGAGAAGCAGTTGATGGGAGTTGTGCAGCCTGTGTATAGAAGACGCAGCTTACGGGAGTTCTGTCACCAGCGTGTGGAAAGACACAGCTTACGGGAGTTCTGTAGCCTGAGTGTAGGAGACATTGCTTGTCAGAGTTCTATAAACTGGGTGTAGGAGACGCAGCTTACAGAAGTTCTGTATCCTGGGGGTAGGGAAACGCAGTATACCTGAGTTCTGTAACCTGAGTGTAGAGAGAAGGAATTGACAGGAATTCTCTAGTCAGCGTGTAGGAGACACAGCTTACGGGAGTTTTGTCGCATGGGAGTAGGCATACACAGTACACTGGGGTTCTGTAGCCTGAAATTAGGAGATTGAGCTTACAGGAGTTGTGCTGCTTGATAGCAGGCATTGGCAGTATAGCTGAGTTCAGTAGCCTGAGGTAGAGAGAAGCAGCTTATGGGAGCTCTGTAGCCTGAGTGTAGGAGACACATCGTACAGGAGTTCTGTAGCTTGGGATTAGGCATAGGCAGTATAAGGGGCTTCTGTAGCCTGAGGGTAGGAGATGTAGCTTCCAGGAGTTCTGTTGCTCGGCAGTAGACGTATGCAGTGCGTGAGGGTTCTGTAGCCTGAGTGTAGGAGACGCAACCTACCGGAGTCCTGTAGCTTGGAAGTAGGCCTACGCAGTATACTGGAGTTCTGTAGCCTGAATGTAGGAGCTGCAGCTTACAGGTTCTGCAACTTGATAGCAGGCTTTCACAGTATACCTGTGTTCTGTAGCCTGTGTGTAGAGAAAAGCAGTTTACGGGAGCTGTGCAGCCTGAGTATAGAAGACGCAGCTTACAGAAGTTCTGTAACCTGGATGTAGGGAAACGCAGTATACCCGAGTTCTGTACCCTGAGTGTAGAGAGAAGCAGTTGATGGGCATTCTCTAGTCAGCATGTAGGAGACACAGCTTATGGGAGTTCTGTAGCTTGGGAGTCGGCATCCGCAGTATCCTGGGGTTCTGTAGCCTGAAATTAAGAGATGGCGCTTACAGGAGTTGTGCTGCTTGAAAGCAGACATTGGCAGTATAGCTGAGTTCAGTAGCCTGAGTGTAGAGAGAAGCAGTTGATGGGCGTTGCGCAGCCTGTGTATAGAAGACGCAGCTTACGGGAGTTCTGTCACCAGCGTGTAGAAAGAGACAGCTTACGGGAGTTCTGTAGCCTGAGTGTAGGAGACATTGCATGTCAGAGTTCTATAAACTGGGTGTAGGAGACGCAGCTTACAGAAGTTCTGTATCCTGGGGGTAGGGAAACGCAGTATACCTGAGTTCTGTAACCTGAGTGTAGAGAGAAGGAATTGACAGGAATTCTCTAGTCAGCATGTAGGAGACACAGCTTACGGAGTTCTGTAGCTTGGGAGTCGGCATCCACAGTATCCTGGGGTTCTGTAGCCTGAAATTAAGAGATGGAGCTTACAGGAGTTGTGCTGCTTGAAAGCAGACATTGGCAGTATAGCTGAGTTCAGTAGCCTGAGTGTAGAGAGAAGCAGTTGATGGGAGTTGCACAGCCTGTGTATAGAAGACGCAGCTTACGGGAGTTCTGTCACCAGCGTGTGGAAAGACACAGGTTACAGGAGTACCGTCGCCTGAGTGTAGGAGACGTTGTTTATGGGAGTTCTATAAACTGGGTGTAGGAGACGCAGCTTACAGGAAGTTCTTTAACCTGGGTGTAGGGAAAAGCAGTACACCTGAATTCTGTAACCTGCGTGCAGAGAGAAGCTTTTTTCGGGAATTCTGTCGTCAGTGTAGAGGAGACATTGCTTACAGGAATTTTGTTCATGGGAGTAGGTGTACGCAGTGTACTGGTGTTCTGTAGCCTGAATGTAAGAGATTCAGCTTACAGGAGTTCGGCCGCTTGATAGCAGGCGTTCACAGTATGCCTGAGTTCTGTAGCCTGAGTGAAGAGAGAAAAGCAGTTTACGGGAGCTGTGCAGCCTGAGTATAGAAGACGCAGCTTACAGAAGTTCTGTAACCTGGATGTAGGGAAACGCAGTATACCCGAGTTCTGTACCCTGAGTGTAGAGAGAAGCAGTTGATGGGAGTTGTGCAGCCTGTGTATAGAAGACGCAGCTTACGGGAGTTCTGTCACCAGCGTGTGGAAAGACACAGCTTACGGGAGTTCTGTAGCCTGAGTGTAGGAGACATTGCTTGTCAGAGTTCTATAAACTGGGTGTAGGAGACGCAGCTTACAGAAGTTCTGTATCCTGGGGGTAGGGAAACGCAGTATACCTGAGTTCTGTAACCTGAGTGTAGAGAGAAGGAATTGACAGGAATTCTCTAGTCAGCGTGTAGGAGACACAGCTTACGGGAGTTTTGTCGCATGGGAGTAGGCATACACAGTACACTGGGGTTCTGTAGCCTGAAATTAGGAGATTGAGCTTACAGGAGTTCTGCTGCTTGATAGCAGGCATTGGCAGTATAGCTGAGTTCAGTAGCCTGAGGTAGAGAGAAGCAGCTTATGGGAGCTCTGTAGCCTGAGTGTAGGAGACACATCGTACAGGAGTTCTGTAGCTTGGGATTAGGCATAGGCAGTATAAGGGGCTTCTGTAGCCTGAGGGTAGGAGATGTAGCTTCCAGGAGTTCTGTTGCTCGGCAGTAGACGTATGCAGTGCGTGAGGGTTCTGTAGCCTGAGTGTAGGAGACGCAACCTACCGGAGTCCTGTAGCTTGGAAGTAGGCCTACGCAGTATACTGGAGTTCTGTAGCCTGAATGTAGGAGCTGCAGCTTACAGGTTCTGCAACTTGATAGCAGGCTTTCACAGTATACCTGTGTTCTGTAGCCTGTGTGTAGAGAAAAGCAGTTTACGGGAGCTGTGCAGCCTGAGTATAGAAGACGCAGCTTACAGAAGTTCTGTAACCTGGATGTAGGGAAACGCAGTATACCCGAGTTCTGTACCCTGAGTGTAGAGAGAAGCAGTTGATGGGCATTCTCTAGTCAGCATGTAGGAGACACAGCTTATGGGAGTTCTGTAGCTTGGGAGTCGGCATCCGCAGTATCCTGGGGTTCTGTAGCCTGAAATTAAGAGATGGCGCTTACAGGAGTTGTGCTGCTTGAAAGCAGACATTGGCAGTATAGCTGAGTTCAGTAGCCTGAGTGTAGAGAGAAGCAGTTGATGGGCGTTGCGCAGCCTGTGTATAGAAGACGCAGCTTACGGGAGTTCTGTCACCAGCGTGTAGAAAGAGACAGCTTACGGGAGTTCTGTAGCCTGAGTGTAGGAGACATTGCATGTCAGAGTTCTATAAACTGGGTGTAGGAGACGCAGCTTACAGAAGTTCTGTATCCTGGGGGTAGGGAAACGCAGTATACCTGAGTTCTGTAACCTGAGTGTAGAGAGAAGGAATTGACAGGAATTCTCTAGTCAGCATGTAGGAGACACAGCTTACGGAGTTCTGTAGCTTGGGAGTCGGCATCCACAGTATCCTGGGGTTCTGTAGCCTGAAATTAAGAGATGGAGCTTACAGGAGTTGTGCTGCTTGAAAGCAGACATTGGCAGTATAGCTGAGTTCAGTAGCCTGAGTGTAGAGAGAAGCAGTTGATGGGAGTTGCACAGCCTGTGTATAGAAGACGCAGCTTACGGGAGTTCTGTCACCAGCGTGTGGAAAGACACAGGTTACAGGAGTACCGTCGCCTGAGTGTAGGAGACGTTGTTTATGGGAGTTCTATAAACTGGGTGTAGGAGACGCAGCTTACAGGAAGTTCTTTAACCTGGGTGTAGGGAAAAGCAGTACACCTGAATTCTGTAACCTGCGTGCAGAGAGAAGCTTTTTTCGGGAATTCTGTCGTCAGTGTAGAGGAGACATTGCTTACAGGAATTTTGTTCATGGGAGTAGGTGTACGCAGTGTACTGGTGTTCTGTAGCCTGAATGTAAGAGATTCAGCTTACAGGAGTTCGGCCGCTTGATAGCAGGCGTTCACAGTATGCCTGAGTTCTGTAGCCTGAGTGAAGAGAGAAAAGCAGTTTACGGGAGCTGTGCAGCCTGAGTATAGAAGACGCAGCTTACAGAAGTTCTGTAACCTGGATGTAGGGAAACGCAGTATACCCGAGTTCTGTACCCTGAGTGTAGAGAGAAGCAGTTGATGGGAGTTGTGCAGCCTGTGTATAGAAGACGCAGCTTACGGGAGTTCTGTCACCAGCGTGTGGAAAGACACAGCTTACGGGAGTTCTGTAGCCTGAGTGTAGGAGACATTGCTTGTCAGAGTTCTATAAACTGGGTGTAGGAGACGCAGCTTACAGAAGTTCTGTATCCTGGGGGTAGGGAAACGCAGTATACCTGAGTTCTGTAACCTGAGTGTAGAGAGAAGGAATTGACAGGAATTCTCTAGTCAGCGTGTAGGAGACACAGCTTACGGGAGTTTTGTCGCATGGGAGTAGGCATACACAGTACACTGGGGTTCTGTAGCCTGAAATTAGGAGATTGAGCTTACAGGAGTTCTGCTGCTTGATAGCAGGCATTGGCAGTATAGCTGAGTTCAGTAGCCTGAGGTAGAGAGAAGCAGCTTATGGGAGCTCTGTAGCCTGAGTGTAGGAGACACATCGTACAGGAGTTCTGTAGCTTGGGATTAGGCATAGGCAGTATAAGGGGCTTCTGTAGCCTGAGGGTAGGAGATGTAGCTTCCAGGAGTTCTGTTGCTCGGCAGTAGACGTATGCAGTGCGTGAGGGTTCTGTAGCCTGAGTGTAGGAGACGCAACCTACCGGAGTCCTGTAGCTTGGAAGTAGGCCTACGCAGTATACTGGAGTTCTGTAGCCTGAATGTAGGAGCTGCAGCTTACAGGTTCTGCAACTTGATAGCAGGCTTTCACAGTATACCTGTGTTCTGTAGCCTGTGTGTAGAGAAAAGCAGTTTACGGGAGCTGTGCAGCCTGAGTATAGAAGACGCAGCTTACAGAAGTTCTGTAACCTGGATGTAGGGAAACGCAGTATACCCGAGTTCTGTACCCTGAGTGTAGAGAGAAGCAGTTGATGGGCATTCTCTAGTCAGCATGTAGGAGACACAGCTTATGGGAGTTCTGTAGCTTGGGAGTCGGCATCCGCAGTATCCTGGGGTTCTGTAGCCTGAAATTAAGAGATGGCGCTTACAGGAGTTGTGCTGCTTGAAAGCAGACATTGGCAGTATAGCTGAGTTCAGTAGCCTGAGTGTAGAGAGAAGCAGTTGATGGGCGTTGCGCAGCCTGTGTATAGAAGACGCAGCTTACGGGAGTTCTGTCACCAGCGTGTAGAAAGAGACAGCTTACGGGAGTTCTGTAGCCTGAGTGTAGGAGACATTGCATGTCAGAGTTCTATAAACTGGGTGTAGGAGACGCAGCTTACAGAAGTTCTGTATCCTGGGGGTAGGGAAACGCAGTATACCTGAGTTCTGTAACCTGAGTGTAGAGAGAAGGAATTGACAGGAATTCTCTAGTCAGCATGTAGGAGACACAGCTTACGGAGTTCTGTAGCTTGGGAGTCGGCATCCACAGTATCCTGGGGTTCTGTAGCCTGAAATTAAGAGATGGAGCTTACAGGAGTTGTGCTGCTTGAAAGCAGACATTGGCAGTATAGCTGAGTTCAGTAGCCTGAGTGTAGAGAGAAGCAGTTGATGGGAGTTGCACAGCCTGTGTATAGAAGACGCAGCTTACGGGAGTTCTGTCACCAGCGTGTGGAAAGACACAGGTTACAGGAGTACCGTCGCCTGAGTGTAGGAGACGTTGTTTATGGGAGTTCTATAAACTGGGTGTAGGAGACGCAGCTTACAGGAAGTTCTTTAACCTGGGTGTAGGGAAAAGCAGTACACCTGAATTCTGTAACCTGCGTGCAGAGAGAAGCTTTTTTCGGGAATTCTGTCGTCAGTGTAGAGGAGACATTGCTTACAGGAATTTTGTTCATGGGAGTAGGTGTACGCAGTGTACTGGTGTTCTGTAGCCTGAATGTAAGAGATTCAGCTTACAGGAGTTCGGCCGCTTGATAGCAGGCGTTCACAGTATGCCTGAGTTCTGTAGCCTGAGTGAAGAGAGAAAAGCAGTTTACGGGAGCTGTGCAGCCTGAGTATAGAAGACGCAGCTTACAGAAGTTCTGTAACCTGGATGTAGGGAAACGCAGTATACCCGAGTTCTGTACCCTGAGTGTAGAGAGAAGCAGTTGATGGGAGTTGTGCAGCCTGTGTATAGAAGACGCAGCTTACGGGAGTTCTGTCACCAGCGTGTGGAAAGACACAGCTTACGGGAGTTCTGTAGCCTGAGTGTAGGAGACATTGCTTGTCAGAGTTCTATACACTGGGTGTAGGAGACGCAGCTTACAGAAGTTCTGTATCCTGGGGGTAGGGAAACGCAGTATACCTGAGTTCTGTAACCTGAGTGTAGAGAGAAGGAATTGACAGGAATTCTCTAGTCAGCGTGTAGGAGACACAGCTTACGGGAGTTTTGTCGCATGGGAGTAGGCATACACAGTACACTGGGGTTCTGTAGCCTGAAATTAGGAGATTGAGCTTACAGGAGTTCTGCTGCTTGATAGCAGGCATTGGCAGTATAGCTGAGTTCAGTAGCCTGAGGTAGAGAGAAGCAGCTTATGGGAGCTCTGTAGCCTGAGTGTAGGAGACACATCGTACAGGAGTTCTGTAGCTTGGGATTAGGCATAGGCAGTATAAGGGGCTTCTGTAGCCTGAGGGTAGGAGATGTAGCTTCCAGGAGTTCTGTTGCTCGGCAGTAGACGTATGCAGTGCGTGAGGGTTCTGTAGCCTGAGTGTAGGAGACGCAACCTACCGGAGTCCTGTAGCTTGGAAGTAGGCCTACGCAGTATACTGGAGTTCTGTAGCCTGAATGTAGGAGCTGCAGCTTACAGGTTCTGCAACTTGATAGCAGGCTTTCACAGTATACCTGTGTTCTGTAGCCTGTGTGTAGAGAAAAGCAGTTTACGGGAGCTGTGCAGCCTGAGTATAGAAGACGCAGCTTACAGAAGTTCTGTAACCTGGATGTAGGGAAACGCAGTATACCCGAGTTCTGTACCCTGAGTGTAGAGAGAAGCAGTTGATGGGCATTCTCTAGTCAGCATGTAGGAGACACAGCTTATGGGAGTTCTGTAGCTTGGGAGTCGGCATCCGCAGTATCCTGGGGTTCTGTAGCCTGAAATTAAGAGATGGCGCTTACAGGAGTTGTGCTGCTTGAAAGCAGACATTGGCAGTATAGCTGAGTTCAGTAGCCTGAGTGTAGAGAGAAGCAGTTGATGGGCGTTGCGCAGCCTGTGTATAGAAGACGCAGCTTACGGGAGTTCTGTCACCAGCGTGTAGAAAGAGACAGCTTACGGGAGTTCTGTAGCCTGAGTGTAGGAGACATTGCATGTCAGAGTTCTATAAACTGGGTGTAGGAGACGCAGCTTACAGAAGTTCTGTATCCTGGGGGTAGGGAAACGCAGTATACCTGAGTTCTGTAACCTGAGTGTAGAGAGAAGGAATTGACAGGAATTCTCTAGTCAGCATGTAGGAGACACAGCTTACGGAGTTCTGTAGCTTGGGAGTCGGCATCCACAGTATCCTGGGGTTCTGTAGCCTGAAATTAAGAGATGGAGCTTACAGGAGTTGTGCTGCTTGAAAGCAGACATTGGCAGTATAGCTGAGTTCAGTAGCCTGAGTGTAGAGAGAAGCAGTTGATGGGAGTTGCACAGCCTGTGTATAGAAGACGCAGCTTACGGGAGTTCTGTCACCAGCGTGTGGAAAGACACAGGTTACAGGAGTACCGTCGCCTGAGTGTAGGAGACGTTGTTTATGGGAGTTCTATAAACTGGGTGTAGGAGACGCAGCTTACAGGAAGTTCTTTAACCTGGGTGTAGGGAAAAGCAGTACACCTGAATTCTGTAACCTGCGTGCAGAGAGAAGCTTTTTTCGGGAATTCTGTCGTCAGTGTAGAGGAGACATTGCTTACAGGAATTTTGTTCATGGGAGTAGGTGTACGCAGTGTACTGGTGTTCTGTAGCCTGAATGTAAGAGATTCAGCTTACAGGAGTTCGGCCGCTTGATAGCAGGCGTTCACAGTATGCCTGAGTTCTGTAGCCTGAGTGAAGAGAGAAAAGCAGTTTACGGGAGCTGTGCAGCCTGAGTATAGAAGACGCAGCTTACAGAAGTTCTGTAACCTGGATGTAGGGAAACGCAGTATACCCGAGTTCTGTACCCTGAGTGTAGAGAGAAGCAGTTGATGGGAGTTGTGCAGCCTGTGTATAGAAGACGCAGCTTACGGGAGTTCTGTCACCAGCGTGTGGAAAGACACAGCTTACGGGAGTTCTGTAGCCTGAGTGTAGGAGACATTGCTTGTCAGAGTTCTATAAACTGGGTGTAGGAGACGCAGCTTACAGAAGTTCTGTATCCTGGGGGTAGGGAAACGCAGTATACCTGAGTTCTGTAACCTGAGTGTAGAGAGAAGGAATTGACAGGAATTCTCTAGTCAGCGTGTAGGAGACACAGCTTACGGGAGTTTTGTCGCATGGGAGTAGGCATACACAGTACACTGGGGTTCTGTAGCCTGAAATTAGGAGATTGAGCTTACAGGAGTTGTGCTGCTTGATAGCAGGCATTGGCAGTATAGCTGAGTTCAGTAGCCTGAGGTAGAGAGAAGCAGCTTATGGGAGCTCTGTAGCCTGAGTGTAGGAGACACATCGTACAGGAGTTCTGTAGCTTGGGATTAGGCATAGGCAGTATAAGGGGCTTCTGTAGCCTGAGGGTAGGAGATGTAGCTTCCAGGAGTTCTGTTGCTCGGCAGTAGACGTATGCAGTGCGTGAGGGTTCTGTAGCCTGAGTGTAGGAGACGCAACCTACCGGAGTCCTGTAGCTTGGAAGTAGGCCTACGCAGTATACTGGAGTTCTGTAGCCTGAATGTAGGAGCTGCAGCTTACAGGTTCTGCAACTTGATAGCAGGCTTTCACAGTATACCTGTGTTCTGTAGCCTGTGTGTAGAGAAAAGCAGTTTACGGGAGCTGTGCAGCCTGAGTATAGAAGACGCAGCTTACAGAAGTTCTGTAACCTGGATGTAGGGAAACGCAGTATACCCGAGTTCTGTACCCTGAGTGTAGAGAGAAGCAGTTGATGGGCATTCTCTAGTCAGCATGTAGGAGACACAGCTTATGGGAGTTCTGTAGCTTGGGAGTCGGCATCCGCAGTATCCTGGGGTTCTGTAGCCTGAAATTAAGAGATGGCGCTTACAGGAGTTGTGCTGCTTGAAAGCAGACATTGGCAGTATAGCTGAGTTCAGTAGCCTGAGTGTAGAGAGAAGCAGTTGATGGGCGTTGCGCAGCCTGTGTATAGAAGACGCAGCTTACGGGAGTTCTGTCACCAGCGTGTAGAAAGAGACAGCTTACGGGAGTTCTGTAGCCTGAGTGTAGGAGACATTGCATGTCAGAGTTCTATAAACTGGGTGTAGGAGACGCAGCTTACAGAAGTTCTGTATCCTGGGGGTAGGGAAACGCAGTATACCTGAGTTCTGTAACCTGAGTGTAGAGAGAAGGAATTGACAGGAATTCTCTAGTCAGCATGTAGGAGACACAGCTTACGGAGTTCTGTAGCTTGGGAGTCGGCATCCACAGTATCCTGGGGTTCTGTAGCCTGAAATTAAGAGATGGAGCTTACAGGAGTTGTGCTGCTTGAAAGCAGACATTGGCAGTATAGCTGAGTTCAGTAGCCTGAGTGTAGAGAGAAGCAGTTGATGGGAGTTGCACAGCCTGTGTATAGAAGACGCAGCTTACGGGAGTTCTGTCACCAGCGTGTGGAAAGACACAGGTTACAGGAGTACCGTCGCCTGAGTGTAGGAGACGTTGTTTATGGGAGTTCTATAAACTGGGTGTAGGAGACGCAGCTTACAGGAAGTTCTTTAACCTGGGTGTAGGGAAAAGCAGTACACCTGAATTCTGTAACCTGCGTGCAGAGAGAAGCTTTTTTCGGGAATTCTGTCGTCAGTGTAGAGGAGACATTGCTTACAGGAATTTTGTTCATGGGAGTAGGTGTACGCAGTGTACTGGTGTTCTGTAGCCTGAATGTAAGAGATTCAGCTTACAGGAGTTCGGCCGCTTGATAGCAGGCGTTCACAGTATGCCTGAGTTCTGTAGCCTGAGTGAAGAGAGAAAAGCAGTTTACGGGAGCTGTGCAGCCTGAGTATAGAAGACGCAGCTTACAGAAGTTCTGTAACCTGGATGTAGGGAAACGCAGTATACCCGAGTTCTGTACCCTGAGTGTAGAGAGAAGCAGTTGATGGGAGTTGTGCAGCCTGTGTATAGAAGACGCAGCTTACGGGAGTTCTGTCACCAGCGTGTGGAAAGACACAGCTTACGGGAGTTCTGTAGCCTGAGTGTAGGAGACATTGCTTGTCAGAGTTCTATAAACTGGGTGTAGGAGACGCAGCTTACAGAAGTTCTGTATCCTGGGGGTAGGGAAACGCAGTATACCTGAGTTCTGTAACCTGAGTGTAGAGAGAAGGAATTGACAGGAATTCTCTAGTCAGCGTGTAGGAGACACAGCTTACGGGAGTTTTGTCGCATGGGAGTAGGCATACACAGTACACTGGGGTTCTGTAGCCTGAAATTAGGAGATTGAGCTTACAGGAGTTCTGCTGCTTGATAGCAGGCATTGGCAGTATAGCTGAGTTCAGTAGCCTGAGGTAGAGAGAAGCAGCTTATGGGAGCTCTGTAGCCTGAGTGTAGGAGACACATCGTACAGGAGTTCTGTAGCTTGGGATTAGGCATAGGCAGTATAAGGGGCTTCTGTAGCCTGAGTGTAGGAGATGTAGCTTCCAGGAGTTCTGTTGCTCGGCAGTAGACGTATGCAGTGCGTGAGGGTTCTGTAGCCTGAGTGTAGGAGACGCAACCTACCGGAGTCCTGTAGCTTGGAAGTAGGCCTACGCAGTATACTGGAGTTCTGTAGCCTGAATGTAGGAGCTGCAGCTTACAGGTTCTGCAACTTGATAGCAGGCTTTCACAGTATACCTGTGTTCTGTAGCCTGTGTGTAGAGAAAAGCAGTTTACGGGAGCTGTGCAGCCTGAGTATAGAAGACGCAGCTTACAGAAGTTCTGTAACCTGGATGTAGGGAAACGCAGTATACCCGAGTTCTGTACCCTGAGTGTAGAGAGAAGCAGTTGATGGGCATTCTCTAGTCAGCATGTAGGAGACACAGCTTATGGGAGTTCTGTAGCTTGGGAGTCGGCATCCGCAGTATCCTGGGGTTCTGTAGCCTGAAATTAAGAGATGGCGCTTACAGGAGTTGTGCTGCTTGAAAGCAGACATTGGCAGTATAGCTGAGTTCAGTAGCCTGAGTGTAGAGAGAAGCAGTTGATGGGCGTTGCGCAGCCTGTGTATAGAAGACGCAGCTTACGGGAGTTCTGTCACCAGCGTGTAGAAAGAGACAGCTTACGGGAGTTCTGTAGCCTGAGTGTAGGAGACATTGCATGTCAGAGTTCTATAAACTGGGTGTAGGAGACGCAGCTTACAGAAGTTCTGTATCCTGGGGGTAGGGAAACGCAGTATACCTGAGTTCTGTAACCTGAGTGTAGAGAGAAGGAATTGACAGGAATTCTCTAGTCAGCATGTAGGAGACACAGCTTACGGAGTTCTGTAGCTTGGGAGTCGGCATCCACAGTATCCTGGGGTTCTGTAGCCTGAAATTAAGAGATGGAGCTTACAGGAGTTGTGCTGCTTGAAAGCAGACATTGGCAGTATAGCTGAGTTCAGTAGCCTGAGTGTAGAGAGAAGCAGTTGATGGGAGTTGCACAGCCTGTGTATAGAAGACGCAGCTTACGGGAGTTCTGTCACCAGCGTGTGGAAAGACACAGGTTACAGGAGTACCGTCGCCTGAGTGTAGGAGACGTTGTTTATGGGAGTTCTATAAACTGGGTGTAGGAGACGCAGCTTACAGGAAGTTCTTTAACCTGGGTGTAGGGAAAAGCAGTACACCTGAATTCTGTAACCTGCGTGCAGAGAGAAGCTTTTTTCGGGAATTCTGTCGTCAGTGTAGAGGAGACATTGCTTACAGGAATTTTGTTCATGGGAGTAGGTGTACGCAGTGTACTGGTGTTCTGTAGCCTGAATGTAAGAGATTCAGCTTACAGGAGTTCGGCCGCTTGATAGCAGGCGTTCACAGTATGCCTGAGTTCTGTAGCCTGAGTGAAGAGAGAAAAGCAGTTTACGGGAGCTGTGCAGCCTGAGTATAGAAGACGCAGCTTACAGAAGTTCTGTAACCTGGATGTAGGGAAACGCAGTATACCCGAGTTCTGTACCCTGAGTGTAGAGAGAAGCAGTTGATGGGAGTTGTGCAGCCTGTGTATAGAAGACGCAGCTTACGGGAGTTCTGTCACCAGCGTGTGGAAAGACACAGCTTACGGGAGTTCTGTAGCCTGAGTGTAGGAGACATTGCTTGTCAGAGTTCTATAAACTGGGTGTAGGAGACGCAGCTTACAGAAGTTCTGTATCCTGGGGGTAGGGAAACGCAGTATACCTGAGTTCTGTAACCTGAGTGTAGAGAGAAGGAATTGACAGGAATTCTCTAGTCAGCGTGTAGGAGACACAGCTTACGGGAGTTTTGTCGCATGGGAGTAGGCATACACAGTACACTGGGGTTCTGTAGCCTGAAATTAGGAGATTGAGCTTACAGGAGTTCTGCTGCTTGATAGCAGGCATTGGCAGTATAGCTGAGTTCAGTAGCCTGAGGTAGAGAGAAGCAGCTTATGGGAGCTCTGTAGCCTGAGTGTAGGAGACACATCGTACAGGAGTTCTGTAGCTTGGGATTAGGCATAGGCAGTATAAGGGGCTTCTGTAGCCTGAGGGTAGGAGATGTAGCTTCCAGGAGTTCTGTTGCTCGGCAGTAGACGTATGCAGTGCGTGAGGGTTCTGTAGCCTGAGTGTAGGAGACGCAACCTACCGGAGTCCTGTAGCTTGGAAGTAGGCCTACGCAGTATACTGGAGTTCTGTAGCCTGAATGTAGGAGCTGCAGCTTACAGGTTCTGCAACTTGATAGCAGGCTTTCACAGTATACCTGTGTTCTGTAGCCTGTGTGTAGAGAAAAGCAGTTTACGGGAGCTGTGCAGCCTGAGTATAGAAGACGCAGCTTACAGAAGTTCTGTAACCTGGATGTAGGGAAACGCAGTATACCCGAGTTCTGTACCCTGAGTGTAGAGAGAAGCAGTTGATGGGCATTCTCTAGTCAGCATGTAGGAGACACAGCTTATGGGAGTTCTGTAGCTTGGGAGTCGGCATCCGCAGTATCCTGGGGTTCTGTAGCCTGAAATTAAGAGATGGCGCTTACAGGAGTTGTGCTGCTTGAAAGCAGACATTGGCAGTATAGCTGAGTTCAGTAGCCTGAGTGTAGAGAGAAGCAGTTGATGGGCGTTGCGCAGCCTGTGTATAGAAGACGCAGCTTACGGGAGTTCTGTCACCAGCGTGTAGAAAGAGACAGCTTACGGGAGTTCTGTAGCCTGAGTGTAGGAGACATTGCATGTCAGAGTTCTATAAACTGGGTGTAGGAGACGCAGCTTACAGAAGTTCTGTATCCTGGGGGTAGGGAAACGCAGTATACCTGAGTTCTGTAACCTGAGTGTAGAGAGAAGGAATTGACAGGAATTCTCTAGTCAGCATGTAGGAGACACAGCTTACGGAGTTCTGTAGCTTGGGAGTCGGCATCCACAGTATCCTGGGGTTCTGTAGCCTGAAATTAAGAGATGGAGCTTACAGGAGTTGTGCTGCTTGAAAGCAGACATTGGCAGTATAGCTGAGTTCAGTAGCCTGAGTGTAGAGAGAAGCAGTTGATGGGAGTTGCACAGCCTGTGTATAGAAGACGCAGCTTACGGGAGTTCTGTCACCAGCGTGTGGAAAGACACAGGTTACAGGAGTACCGTCGCCTGAGTGTAGGAGACGTTGTTTATGGGAGTTCTATAAACTGGGTGTAGGAGACGCAGCTTACAGGAAGTTCTTTAACCTGGGTGTAGGGAAAAGCAGTACACCTGAATTCTGTAACCTGCGTGCAGAGAGAAGCTTTTTTCGGGAATTCTGTCGTCAGTGTAGAGGAGACATTGCTTACAGGAATTTTGTTCATGGGAGTAGGTGTACGCAGTGTACTGGTGTTCTGTAGCCTGAATGTAAGAGATTCAGCTTACAGGAGTTCGGCCGCTTGATAGCAGGCGTTCACAGTATGCCTGAGTTCTGTAGCCTGAGTGAAGAGAGAAAAGCAGTTTACGGGAGCTGTGCAGCCTGAGTATAGAAGACGCAGCTTACAGAAGTTCTGTAACCTGGATGTAGGGAAACGCAGTATACCCGAGTTCTGTACCCTGAGTGTAGAGAGAAGCAGTTGATGGGAGTTGTGCAGCCTGTGTATAGAAGACGCAGCTTACGGGAGTTCTGTCACCAGCGTGTGGAAAGACACAGCTTACGGGAGTTCTGTAGCCTGAGTGTAGGAGACATTGCTTGTCAGAGTTCTATAAACTGGGTGTAGGAGACGCAGCTTACAGAAGTTCTGTATCCTGGGGGTAGGGAAACGCAGTATACCTGAGTTCTGTAACCTGAGTGTAGAGAGAAGGAATTGACAGGAATTCTCTAGTCAGCGTGTAGGAGACACAGCTTACGGGAGTTTTGTCGCATGGGAGTAGGCATACACAGTACACTGGGGTTCTGTAGCCTGAAATTAGGAGATTGAGCTTACAGGAGTTCTGCTGCTTGATAGCAGGCATTGGCAGTATAGCTGAGTTCAGTAGCCTGAGGTAGAGAGAAGCAGCTTATGGGAGCTCTGTAGCCTGAGTGTAGGAGACACATCGTACAGGAGTTCTGTAGCTTGGGATTAGGCATAGGCAGTATAAGGGGCTTCTGTAGCCTGAGGGTAGGAGATGTAGCTTCCAGGAGTTCTGTTGCTCGGCAGTAGACGTATGCAGTGCGTGAGGGTTCTGTAGCCTGAGTGTAGGAGACGCAACCTACCGGAGTCCTGTAGCTTGGAAGTAGGCCTACGCAGTATACTGGAGTTCTGTAGCCTGAATGTAGGAGCTGCAGCTTACAGGTTCTGCAACTTGATAGCAGGCTTTCACAGTATACCTGTGTTCTGTAGCCTGTGTGTAGAGAAAAGCAGTTTACGGGAGCTGTGCAGCCTGAGTATAGAAGACGCAGCTTACAGAAGTTCTGTAACCTGGATGTAGGGAAACGCAGTATACCCGAGTTCTGTACCCTGAGTGTAGAGAGAAGCAGTTGATGGGCATTCTCTAGTCAGCATGTAGGAGACACAGCTTATGGGAGTTCTGTAGCTTGGGAGTCGGCATCCGCAGTATCCTGGGGTTCTGTAGCCTGAAATTAAGAGATGGCGCTTACAGGAGTTGTGCTGCTTGAAAGCAGACATTGGCAGTATAGCTGAGTTCAGTAGCCTGAGTGTAGAGAGAAGCAGTTGATGGGCGTTGCGCAGCCTGTGTATAGAAGACGCAGCTTACGGGAGTTCTGTCACCAGCATGTAGAAAGAGACAGCTTACGGGAGTTCTGTAGCCTGAGTGTAGGAGACATTGCATGTCAGAGTTCTATAAACTGGGTGTAGGAGACGCAGCTTACAGAAGTTCTGTATCCTGGGGGTAGGGAAACGCAGTATACCTGAGTTCTGTAACCTGAGTGTAGAGAGAAGGAATTGACAGGAATTCTCTAGTCAGCATGTAGGAGACACAGCTTACGGAGATCTGTAGCTTGGGAGTCGGCATCCACAGTATCCTGGGGTTCTGTAGCCTGAAATTAAGAGATGGAGCTTACAGGAGTTGTGCTGCTTGAAAGCAGACATTGGCAGTATAGCTGAGTTCAGTAGCCTGAGTGTAGAGAGAAGCAGTTGATGGGAGTTGCACAGCCTGTGTATAGAAGACGCAGCTTACGGGAGTTCTGTCACCAGCGTGTGGAAAGACACAGGTTACAGGAGTACCGTCGCCTGAGTGTAGGAGACGTTGTTTATGGGAGTTCTATAAACTGGGTGTAGGAGACGCAGCTTACAGGAAGTTCTTTAACCTGGGTGTAGGGAAAAGCAGTACACCTGAATTCTGTAACCTGCGTGCAGAGAGAAGCTTTTTTCGGGAATTCTGTCGTCAGTGTAGAGGAGACATTGCTTACAGGAATTTTGTTCATGGGAGTAGGTGTACGCAGTGTACTGGTGTTCTGTAGCCTGAATGTAAGAGATTCAGCTTACAGGAGTTCGGCCGCTTGATAGCAGGCGTTCACAGTATGCCTGAGTTCTGTAGCCTGAGTGAAGAGAGAAAAGCAGTTTACGGGAGCTGTGCAGCCTGAGTATAGAAGACGCAGCTTACAGAAGTTCTGTAACCTGGATGTAGGGAAACGCAGTATACCCGAGTTCTGTACCCTGAGTGTAGAGAGAAGCAGTTGATGGGAGTTGTGCAGCCTGTGTATAGAAGACGCAGCTTACGGGAGTTCTGTCACCAGCGTGTGGAAAGACACAGCTTACGGGAGTTCTGTAGCCTGAGTGTAGGAGACATTGCTTGTCAGAGTTCTATAAACTGGGTGTAGGAGACGCAGCTTACAGAAGTTCTGTATCCTGGGGGTAGGGAAACGCAGTATACCTGAGTTCTGTAACCTGAGTGTAGAGAGAAGGAATTGACAGGAATTCTCTAGTCAGCGTGTAGGAGACACAGCTTACGGGAGTTTTGTCGCATGGGAGTAGGCATACACAGTACACTGGGGTTCTGTAGCCTGAAATTAGGAGATTGAGCTTACAGGAGTTGTGCTGCTTGATAGCAGGCATTGGCAGTATAGCTGAGTTCAGTAGCCTGAGGTAGAGAGAAGCAGCTTATGGGAGCTCTGTAGCCTGAGTGTAGGAGACACATCGTACAGGAGTTCTGTAGCTTGGGATTAGGCATAGGCAGTATAAGGGGCTTCTGTAGCCTGAGGGTAGGAGATGTAGCTTCCAGGAGTTCTGTTGCTCGGCAGTAGACGTATGCAGTGCGTGAGGGTTCTGTAGCCTGAGTGTAGGAGACGCAACCTACCGGAGTCCTGTAGCTTGGAAGTAGGCCTACGCAGTATACTGGAGTTCTGTAGCCTGAATGTAGGAGCTGCAGCTTACAGGTTCTGCAACTTGATAGCAGGCTTTCACAGTATACCTGTGTTCTGTAGCCTGTGTGTAGAGAAAAGCAGTTTACGGGAGCTGTGCAGCCTGAGTATAGAAGACGCAGCTTACAGAAGTTCTGTAACCTGGATGTAGGGAAACGCAGTATACCCGAGTTCTGTACCCTGAGTGTAGAGAGAAGCAGTTGATGGGCATTCTCTAGTCAGCATGTAGGAGACACAGCTTATGGGAGTTCTGTAGCTTGGGAGTCGGCATCCGCAGTATCCTGGGGTTCTGTAGCCTGAAATTAAGAGATGGCGCTTACAGGAGTTGTGCTGCTTGAAAGCAGACATTGGCAGTATAGCTGAGTTCAGTAGCCTGAGTGTAGAGAGAAGCAGTTGATGGGCGTTGCGCAGCCTGTGTATAGAAGACGCAGCTTACGGGAGTTCTGTCACCAGCGTGTAGAAAGAGACAGCTTACGGGAGTTCTGTAGCCTGAGTGTAGGAGACATTGCATGTCAGAGTTCTATAAACTGGGTGTAGGAGACGCAGCTTACAGAAGTTCTGTATCCTGGGGGTAGGGAAACGCAGTATACCTGAGTTCTGTAACCTGAGTGTAGAGAGAAGGAATTGACAGGAATTCTCTAGTCAGCATGTAGGAGACACAGCTTACGGAGTTCTGTAGCTTGGGAGTCGGCATCCACAGTATCCTGGGGTTCTGTAGCCTGAAATTAAGAGATGGAGCTTACAGGAGTTGTGCTGCTTGAAAGCAGACATTGGCAGTATAGCTGAGTTCAGTAGCCTGAGTGTAGAGAGAAGCAGTTGATGGGAGTTGCACAGCCTGTGTATAGAAGACGCAGCTTACGGGAGTTCTGTCACCAGCGTGTGGAAAGACACAGGTTACAGGAGTACCGTCGCCTGAGTGTAGGAGACGTTGTTTATGGGAGTTCTATAAACTGGGTGTAGGAGACGCAGCTTACAGGAAGTTCTTTAACCTGGGTGTAGGGAAAAGCAGTACACCTGAATTCTGTAACCTGCGTGCAGAGAGAAGCTTTTTTCGGGAATTCTGTCGTCAGTGTAGAGGAGACATTGCTTACAGGAATTTTGTTCATGGGAGTAGGTGTACGCAGTGTACTGGTGTTCTGTAGCCTGAATGTAAGAGATTCAGCTTACAGGAGTTCGGCCGCTTGATAGCAGGCGTTCACAGTATGCCTGAGTTCTGTAGCCTGAGTGAAGAGAGAAAAGCAGTTTACGGGAGCTGTGCAGCCTGAGTATAGAAGACGCAGCTTACAGAAGTTCTGTAACCTGGATGTAGGGAAACGCAGTATACCCGAGTTCTGTACCCTGAGTGTAGAGAGAAGCAGTTGATGGGAGTTGTGCAGCCTGTGTATAGAAGACGCAGCTTACGGGAGTTCTGTCACCAGCGTGTGGAAAGACACAGCTTACGGGAGTTCTGTAGCCTGAGTGTAGGAGACATTGCTTGTCAGAGTTCTATAAACTGGGTGTAGGAGACGCAGCTTACAGAAGTTCTGTATCCTGGGGGTAGGGAAACGCAGTATACCTGAGTTCTGTAACCTGAGTGTAGAGAGAAGGAATTGACAGGAATTCTCTAGTCAGCGTGTAGGAGACACAGCTTACGGGAGTTTTGTCGCATGGGAGTAGGCATACACAGTACACTGGGGTTCTGTAGCCTGAAATTAGGAGATTGAGCTTACAGGAGTTCTGCTGCTTGATAGCAGGCATTGGCAGTATAGCTGAGTTCAGTAGCCTGAGGTAGAGAGAAGCAGCTTATGGGAGCTCTGTAGCCTGAGTGTAGGAGACACATCGTACAGGAGTTCTGTAGCTTGGGATTAGGCATAGGCAGTATAAGGGGCTTCTGTAGCCTGAGGGTAGGAGATGTAGCTTCCAGGAGTTCTGTTGCTCGGCAGTAGACGTATGCAGTGCGTGAGGGTTCTGTAGCCTGAGTGTAGGAGACGCAACCTACCGGAGTCCTGTAGCTTGGAAGTAGGCCTACGCAGTATACTGGAGTTCTGTAGCCTGAATGTAGGAGCTGCAGCTTACAGGTTCTGCAACTTGATAGCAGGCTTTCACAGTATACCTGTGTTCTGTAGCCTGTGTGTAGAGAAAAGCAGTTTACGGGAGCTGTGCAGCCTGAGTATAGAAGACGCAGCTTACAGAAGTTCTGTAACCTGGATGTAGGGAAACGCAGTATACCCGAGTTCTGTACCCTGAGTGTAGAGAGAAGCAGTTGATGGGCATTCTCTAGTCAGCATGTAGGAGACACAGCTTATGGGAGTTCTGTAGCTTGGGAGTCGGCATCCGCAGTATCCTGGGGTTCTGTAGCCTGAAATTAAGAGATGGCGCTTACAGGAGTTGTGCTGCTTGAAAGCAGACATTGGCAGTATAGCTGAGTTCAGTAGCCTGAGTGTAGAGAGAAGCAGTTGATGGGCGTTGAGCAGCCTGTGTATAGAAGACGCAGCTTACGGGAGTTCTGTCACCAGCATGTAGAAAGAGACAGCTTACGGGAGTTCTGTAGCCTGAGTGTAGGAGACATTGCATGTCAGAGTTCTATAAACTTGGTGTAGGAGACGCAGCTTACAGAAGTTCTGTATCCTGGGGGTAGGGAAACGCAGTATACCTGAGTTCTGTAACCTGAGTGTAGAGAGAAGGAATTGACAGGAATTCTCTAGTCAGCATGTAGGAGACACAGCTTACGGAGATCTGTAGCTTGGGAGTCGGCATCCACAGTATCCTGGGGTTCTGTAGCCTGAAATTAAGAGATGGAGCTTACAGGAGTTGTGCTGCTTGAAAGCAGACATTGGCAGTATAGCTGAGTTCAGTAGCCTGAGTGTAGAGAGAAGCAGTTGATGGGAGTTGCACAGCCTGTGTATAGAAGACGCAGCTTACGGGAGTTCTGTCACCAGCGTGTGGAAAGACACAGGTTACAGGAGTACCGTCGCCTGAGTGTAGGAGACGTTGTTTATGGGAGTTCTATAAACTGGGTGTAGGAGACGCAGCTTACAGGAAGTTCTTTAACCTGGGTGTAGGGAAAAGCAGTACACCTGAATTCTGTAACCTGCGTGCAGAGAGAAGCTTTTTTCGGGAATTCTGTCGTCAGTGTAGAGGAGACATTGCTTACAGGAATTTTGTTCATGGGAGTAGGTGTACGCAGTGTACTGGTGTTCTGTAGCCTGAATGTAAGAGATTCAGCTTACAGGAGTTCGGCCGCTTGATAGCAGGCGTTCACAGTATGCCTGAGTTCTGTAGCCTGAGTGAAGAGAGAAAAGCAGTTTACGGGAGCTGTGCAGCCTGAGTATAGAAGACGCAGCTTACAGAAGTTCTGTAACCTGGATGTAGGGAAACGCAGTATACCCGAGTTCTGTACCCTGAGTGTAGAGAGAAGCAGTTGATGGGAGTTGTGCAGCCTGTGTATAGAAGACGCAGCTTACGGGAGTTCTGTCACCAGCGTGTGGAAAGACACAGCTTACGGGAGTTCTGTAGCCTGAGTGTAGGAGACATTGCTTGTCAGAGTTCTATAAACTGGGTGTAGGAGACGCAGCTTACAGAAGTTCTGTATCCTGGGGGTAGGGAAACGCAGTATACCTGAGTTCTGTAACCTGAGTGTAGAGAGAAGGAATTGACAGGAATTCTCTAGTCAGCGTGTAGGAGACACAGCTTACGGGAGTTTTGTCGCATGGGAGTAGGCATACACAGTACACTGGGGTTCTGTAGCCTGAAATTAGGAGATTGAGCTTACAGGAGTTCTGCTGCTTGATAGCAGGCATTGGCAGTATAGCTGAGTTCAGTAGCCTGAGGTAGAGAGAAGCAGCTTATGGGAGCTCTGTAGCCTGAGTGTAGGAGACACATCGTACAGGAGTTCTGTAGCTTGGGATTAGGCATAGGCAGTATAAGGGGCTTCTGTAGCCTGAGGGTAGGAGATGTAGCTTCCAGGAGTTCTGTTGCTCGGCAGTAGACGTATGCAGTGCGTGAGGGTTCTGTAGCCTGAGTGTAGGAGACGCAACCTACCGGAGTCCTGTAGCTTGGAAGTAGGCCTACGCAGTATACTGGAGTTCTGTAGCCTGAATGTAGGAGCTGCAGCTTACAGGTTCTGCAACTTGATAGCAGGCTTTCACAGTATACCTGTGTTCTGTAGCCTGTGTGTAGAGAAAAGCAGTTTACGGGAGCTGTGCAGCCTGAGTATAGAAGACGCAGCTTACAGAAGTTCTGTAACCTGGATGTAGGGAAACGCAGTATACCCGAGTTCTGTACCCTGAGTGTAGAGAGAAGCAGTTGATGGGCATTCTCTAGTCAGCATGTAGGAGACACAGCTTATGGGAGTTCTGTAGCTTGGGAGTCGGCATCCGCAGTATCCTGGGGTTCTGTAGCCTGAAATTAAGAGATGGCGCTTACAGGAGTTGTGCTGCTTGAAAGCAGACATTGGCAGTATAGCTGAGTTCAGTAGCCTGAGTGTAGAGAGAAGCAGTTGATGGGCGTTGCGCAGCCTGTGTATAGAAGACGCAGCTTACGGGAGTTCTGTCACCAGCGTGTAGAAAGAGACAGCTTACGGGAGTTCTGTAGCCTGAGTGTAGGAGACATTGCATGTCAGAGTTCTATAAACTGGGTGTAGGAGACGCAGCTTACAGAAGTTCTGTATCCTGGGGGTAGGGAAACGCAGTATACCTGAGTTCTGTAACCTGAGTGTAGAGAGAAGGAATTGACAGGAATTCTCTAGTCAGCATGTAGGAGACACAGCTTACGGAGTTCTGTAGCTTGGGAGTCGGCATCCACAGTATCCTGGGGTTCTGTAGCCTGAAATTAAGAGATGGAGCTTACAGGAGTTGTGCTGCTTGAAAGCAGACATTGGCAGTATAGCTGAGTTCAGTAGCCTGAGTGTAGAGAGAAGCAGTTGATGGGAGTTGCACAGCCTGTGTATAGAAGACGCAGCTTACGGGAGTTCTGTCACCAGCGTGTGGAAAGACACAGGTTACAGGAGTACCGTCGCCTGAGTGTAGGAGACGTTGTTTATGGGAGTTCTATAAACTGGGTGTAGGAGACGCAGCTTACAGGAAGTTCTTTAACCTGGGTGTAGGGAAAAGCAGTACACCTGAATTCTGTAACCTGCGTGCAGAGAGAAGCTTTTTTCGGGAATTCTGTCGTCAGTGTAGAGAAGACATTGCTTACAGGAATTTTGTTCATGGGAGTAGGTGTACGCAGTGTACTGGTGTTCTGTAGCCTGAATGTAAGAGATTCAGCTTACAGGAGTTCGGCCGCTTGATAGCAGGCGTTCACAGTATGCCTGAGTTCTGTAGCCTGAGTGAAGAGAGAAAAGCAGTTTACGGGAGCTGTGCAGCCTGAGTATAGAAGACGCAGCTTACAGAAGTTCTGTAACCTGGATGTAGGGAAACGCAGTATACCCGAGTTCTGTACCCTGAGTGTAGAGAGAAGCAGTTGATGGGAGTTGTGCAGCCTGTGTATAGAAGACGCAGCTTACGGGAGTTCTGTCACCAGCGTGTGGAAAGACACAGCTTACGGGAGTTCTGTAGCCTGAGTGTAGGAGACATTGCTTGTCAGAGTTCTATAAACTGGGTGTAGGAGACGCAGCTTACAGAAGTTCTGTATCCTGGGGGTAGGGAAACGCAGTATACCTGAGTTCTGTAACCTGAGTGTAGAGAGAAGGAATTGACAGGAATTCTCTAGTCAGCGTGTAGGAGACACAGCTTACGGGAGTTTTGTCGCATGGGAGTAGGCATACACAGTACACTGGGGTTCTGTAGCCTGAAATTAGGAGATTGAGCTTACAGGAGTTGTGCTGCTTGATAGCAGGCATTGGCAGTATAGCTGAGTTCAGTAGCCTGAGGTAGAGAGAAGCAGCTTATGGGAGCTCTGTAGCCTGAGTGTAGGAGACACATCGTACAGGAGTTCTGTAGCTTGGGATTAGGCATAGGCAGTATAAGGGGCTTCTGTAGCCTGAGGGTAGGAGATGTAGCTTCCAGGAGTTCTGTTGCTCGGCAGTAGACGTATGCAGTGCGTGAGGGTTCTGTAGCCTGAGTGTAGGAGACGCAACCTACCGGAGTCCTGTAGCTTGGAAGTAGGCCTACGCAGTATACTGGAGTTCTGTAGCCTGAATGTAGGAGCTGCAGCTTACAGGTTCTGCAACTTGATAGCAGGCTTTCACAGTATACCTGTGTTCTGTAGCCTGTGTGTAGAGAAAAGCAGTTTACGGGAGCTGTGCAGCCTGAGTATAGAAGACGCAGCTTACAGAAGTTCTGTAACCTGGATGTAGGGAAACGCAGTATACCCGAGTTCTGTACCCTGAGTGTAGAGAGAAGCAGTTGATGGGAGTTGTGCAGCCTGTGTATAGAAGACGCAGCTTACGGGAGTTCTGTCACCAGCGTGTGGAAAGACACAGCTTACGGGAGTTCTGTAGCCTGAGTGTAGGAGACATTGCTTGTCAGAGTTCTATAAACTGGGTGTAGGAGACGCAGCTTACAGAAGTTCTGTATCCTGGGGGTAGGGAAACGCAGTATACCTGAGTTCTGTAACCTGAGTGTAGAGAGAAGGAATTGACAGGAATTCTCTAGTCAGCATGTAGGAGACACAGCTTACGGAGTTCTGTAGCTTGGGAGTCGGCATCCACAGTATCCTGGGGTTCTGTAGCCTGAAATTAAGAGATGGAGCTTACAGGAGTTGTGCTGCTTGAAAGCAGACATTGGCAGTATAGCTGAGTTCAGTAGCCTGAGTGTAGAGAGAAGCAGTTGATGGGAGTTGCACAGCCTGTGTATAGAAGACGCAGCTTACGGGAGTTCTGTCACCAGCGTGTGGAAAGACACAGGTTACAGGAGTACCGTCGCCTGAGTGTAGGAGACGTTGTTTATGGGAGTTCTATAAACTGGGTGTAGGAGACGCAGCTTACAGGAAGTTCTTTAACCTGGGTGTAGGGAAAAGCAGTACACCTGAATTCTGTAACCTGCGTGCAGAGAGAAGCTTTTTTCGGGAATTCTGTCGTCAGTGTAGAGGAGACATTGCTTACAGGAATTTTGTTCATGGGAGTAGGTGTACGCAGTGTACTGGTGTTCTGTAGCCTGAATGTAAGAGATTCAGCTTACAGGAGTTCGGCCGCTTGATAGCAGGCGTTCACAGTATGCCTGAGTTCTGTAGCCTGAGTGAAGAGAGAAAAGCAGTTTACGGGAGCTGTGCAGCCTGAGTATAGAAGACGCAGCTTACAGAAGTTCTGTAACCTGGATGTAGGGAAACGCAGTATACCCGAGTTCTGTACCCTGAGTGTAGAGAGAAGCAGTTGATGGGAGTTGTGCAGCCTGTGTATAGAAGACGCAGCTTACGGGAGTTCTGTCACCAGCGTGTGGAAAGACACAGCTTACGGGAGTTCTGTAGCCTGAGTGTAGGAGACATTGCTTGTCAGAGTTCTATAAACTGGGTGTAGGAGACGCAGCTTACAGAAGTTCTGTATCCTGGGGGTAGGGAAACGCAGTATACCTGAGTTCTGTAACCTGAGTGTAGAGAGAAGGAATTGACAGGAATTCTCTAGTCAGCGTGTAGGAGACACAGCTTACGGGAGTTTTGTCGCATGGGAGTAGGCATACACAGTACACTGGGGTTCTGTAGCCTGAAATTAGGAGATTGAGCTTACAGGAGTTCTGCTGCTTGATAGCAGGCATTGGCAGTATAGCTGAGTTCAGTAGCCTGAGGTAGAGAGAAGCAGCTTATGGGAGCTCTGTAGCCTGAGTGTAGGAGACACATCGTACAGGAGTTCTGTAGCTTGGGATTAGGCATAGGCAGTATAAGGGGCTTCTATAGCCTGAGGGTAGGAGATGTAGCTTCCAGGAGTTCTGTTGCTCGGCAGTAGACGTATGCAGTGCGTGAGGGTTCTGTAGCCTGAGTGTAGGAGACGCAACCTACCGGAGTCCTGTAGCTTGGAAGTAGGCCTACGCAGTATACTGGAGTTCTGTAGCCTGAATGTAGGAGCTGCAGCTTACAGGTTCTGCAACTTGATAGCAGGCTTTCACAGTATACCTGTGTTCTGTAGCCTGTGTGTAGAGAAAAGCAGTTTACGGGAGCTGTGCAGCCTGAGTATAGAAGACGCAGCTTACAGAAGTTCTGTAACCTGGATGTAGGGAAACGCAGTATACCCGAGTTCTGTACCCTGAGTGTAGAGAGAAGCAGTTGATGGGCATTCTCTAGTCAGCATGTAGGAGACACAGCTTATGGGAGTTCTGTAGCTTGGGAGTCGGCATCCGCAGTATCCTGGGGTTCTGTAGCCTGAAATTAAGAGATGGAGCTTACAGGAGTTGTGCTGCTTGAAAGCAGACATTGGCAGTATAGCTGAGTTCAGTAGCCTGAGTGTAGAGAGAAGCAGTTGATGGGAGTTGCGCAGCCTGTGTATAGAAGACGCAGCTTACGGGAGTTCTGTCACCAGCGTGTAGAAAGAGACAGCTTACGGGAGTTCTGTAGCCTGAGTGTAGGAGACATTGCATGTCAGAGTTCTATAAACTGGGTGTAGGAGACGCAGCTTACAGAAGTTCTGTATCCTGGGGGTAGGGAAACGCAGTATACCTGAGTTCTGTAACCTGAGTGTAGAGAGAAGGAATTGACAGGAATTCTCTAGTCAGCATGTAGGAGACACAGCTTACGGAGTTCTGTAGCTTGGGAGTCGGCATCCACAGTATCCTGGGGTTCTGTAGCCTGAAATTAAGAGATGGAGCTTACAGGAGTTGTGCTGCTTGAAAGCAGACATTGGCAGTATAGCTGAGTTCAGTAGCCTGAGTGTAGAGAGAAGCAGTTGATGGGCGTTGCGCAGCCTGTGTATAGAAGACGCAGCTTACGGGAGTTCTGTCACCAGCATGTAGAAAGAGACAGCTTACGGGAGTTCTGTAGCCTGAGTGTAGGAGACATTGCATGTCAGAGTTCTATAAACTGGGTGTAGGAGACGCAGCTTACAGAAGTTCTGTATCCTGGGGGTAGGGAAACGCAGTATACCTGAGTTCTGTAACCTGAGTGTAGAGAGAAGGAATTGACAGGAATTCTCTAGTCAGCATGTAGGAGACACAGCTTACGGAGATCTGTAGCTTGGGAGTCGGCATCCACAGTATCCTGGGGTTCTGTAGCCTGAAATTAAGAGATGGAGCTTACAGGAGTTGTGCTGCTTGAAAGCAGACATTGGCAGTATAGCTGAGTTCAGTAGCCTGAGTGTAGAGAGAAGCAGTTGATGGGAGTTGCACAGCCTGTGTATAGAAGACGCAGCTTACGGGAGTTCTGTCACCAGCGTGTGGAAAGACACAGGTTACAGGAGTACCGTCGCCTGAGTGTAGGAGACGTTGTTTATGGGAGTTCTATAAACTGGGTGTAGGAGACGCAGCTTACAGGAAGTTCTTTAACCTGGGTGTAGGGAAAAGCAGTACACCTGAATTCTGTAACCTGCGTGCAGAGAGAAGCTTTTTTCGGGAATTCTGTCGTCAGTGTAGAGGAGACATTGCTTACAGGAATTTTGTTCATGGGAGTAGGTGTACGCAGTGTACTGGTGTTCTGTAGCCTGAATGTAAGAGATTCAGCTTACAGGAGTTCGGCCGCTTGATAGCAGGCGTTCACAGTATGCCTGAGTTCTGTAGCCTGAGTGAAGAGAGAAAAGCAGTTTACGGGAGCTGTGCAGCCTGAGTATAGAAGACGCAGCTTACAGAAGTTCTGTAACCTGGATGTAGGGAAACGCAGTATACCCGAGTTCTGTACCCTGAGTGTAGAGAGAAGCAGTTGATGGGAGTTGTGCAGCCTGTGTATAGAAGACGCAGCTTACGGGAGTTCTGTCACCAGCGTGTGGAAAGACACAGCTTACGGGAGTTCTGTAGCCTGAGTGTAGGAGACATTGCTTGTCAGAGTTCTATAAACTGGGTGTAGGAGACGCAGCTTACAGAAGTTCTGTATCCTGGGGGTAGGGAAACGCAGTATACCTGAGTTCTGTAACCTGAGTGTAGAGAGAAGGAATTGACAGGAATTCTCTAGTCAGCGTGTAGGAGACACAGCTTACGGGAGTTTTGTCGCATGGGAGTAGGCATACACAGTACACTGGGGTTCTGTAGCCTGAAATTAGGAGATTGAGCTTACAGGAGTTGTGCTGCTTGATAGCAGGCATTGGCAGTATAGCTGAGTTCAGTAGCCTGAGGTAGAGAGAAGCAGCTTATGGGAGCTCTGTAGCCTGAGTGTAGGAGACACATCGTACAGGAGTTCTGTAGCTTGGGATTAGGCATAGGCAGTATAAGGGGCTTCTGTAGCCTGAGGGTAGGAGATGTAGCTTCCAGGAGTTCTGTTGCTCGGCAGTAGACGTATGCAGTGCGTGAGGGTTCTGTAGCCTGAGTGTAGGAGACGCAACCTACCGGAGTCCTGTAGCTTGGAAGTAGGCCTACGCAGTATACTGGAGTTCTGTAGCCTGAATGTAGGAGCTGCAGCTTACAGGTTCTGCAACTTGATAGCAGGCTTTCACAGTATACCTGTGTTCTGTAGCCTGTGTGTAGAGAAAAGCAGTTTACGGGAGCTGTGCAGCCTGAGTATAGAAGACGCAGCTTACAGAAGTTCTGTAACCTGGATGTAGGGAAACGCAGTATACCCGAGTTCTGTACCCTGAGTGTAGAGAGAAGCAGTTGATGGGCATTCTCTAGTCAGCATGTAGGAGACACAGCTTATGGGAGTTCTGTAGCTTGGGAGTCGGCATCCGCAGTATCCTGGGGTTCTGTAGCCTGAAATTAAGAGATGGCGCTTACAGGAGTTGTGCTGCTTGAAAGCAGACATTGGCAGTATAGCTGAGTTCAGTAGCCTGAGTGTAGAGAGAAGCAGTTGATGGGCGTTGCGCAGCCTGTGTATAGAAGACGCAGCTTACGGGAGTTCTGTCACCAGCGTGTAGAAAGAGACAGCTTACGGGAGTTCTGTAGCCTGAGTGTAGGAGACATTGCATGTCAGAGTTCTATAAACTGGGTGTAGGAGACGCAGCTTACAGAAGTTCTGTATCCTGGGGGTAGGGAAACGCAGTATACCTGAGTTCTGTAACCTGAGTGTAGAGAGAAGGAATTGACAGGAATTCTCTAGTCAGCATGTAGGAGACACAGCTTACGGAGTTCTGTAGCTTGGGAGTCGGCATCCACAGTATCCTGGGGTTCTGTAGCCTGAAATTAAGAGATGGAGCTTACAGGAGTTGTGCTGCTTGAAAGCAGACATTGGCAGTATAGCTGAGTTCAGTAGCCTGAGTGTAGAGAGAAGCAGTTGATGGGAGTTGCACAGCCTGTGTATAGAAGACGCAGCTTACGGGAGTTCTGTCACCAGCGTGTGGAAAGACACAGGTTACAGGAGTACCGTCGCCTGAGTGTAGGAGACGTTGTTTATGGGAGTTCTATAAACTGGGTGTAGGAGACGCAGCTTACAGGAAGTTCTTTAACCTGGGTGTAGGGAAAAGCAGTACACCTGAATTCTGTAACCTGCGTGCAGAGAGAAGCTTTTTTCGGGAATTCTGTCGTCAGTGTAGAGAAGACATTGCTTACAGGAATTTTGTTCATGGGAGTAGGTGTACGCAGTGTACTGGTGTTCTGTAGCCTGAATGTAAGAGATTCAGCTTACAGGAGTTCGGCCGCTTGATAGCAGGCGTTCACAGTATGCCTGAGTTCTGTAGCCTGAGTGAAGAGAGAAAAGCAGTTTACGGGAGCTGTGCAGCCTGAGTATAGAAGACGCAGCTTACAGAAGTTCTGTAACCTGGATGTAGGGAAACGCAGTATACCCGAGTTCTGTACCCTGAGTGTAGAGAGAAGCAGTTGATGGGAGTTGTGCAGCCTGTGTATAGAAGACGCAGCTTACGGGAGTTCTGTCACCAGCGTGTGGAAAGACACAGCTTACGGGAGTTCTGTAGCCTGAGTGTAGGAGACATTGCTTGTCAGAGTTCTATAAACTGGGTGTAGGAGACGCAGCTTACAGAAGTTCTGTATCCTGGGGGTAGGGAAACGCAGTATACCTGAGTTCTGTAACCTGAGTGTAGAGAGAAGGAATTGACAGGAATTCTCTAGTCAGCGTGTAGGAGACACAGCTTACGGGAGTTTTGTCGCATGGGAGTAGGCATACACAGTACACTGGGGTTCTGTAGCCTGAAATTAGGAGATTGAGCTTACAGGAGTTGTGCTGCTTGATAGCAGGCATTGGCAGTATAGCTGAGTTCAGTAGCCTGAGGTAGAGAGAAGCAGCTTATGGGAGCTCTGTAGCCTGAGTGTAGGAGACACATCGTACAGGAGTTCTGTAGCTTGGGATTAGGCATAGGCAGTATAAGGGGCTTCTGTAGCCTGAGGGTAGGAGATGTAGCTTCCAGGAGTTCTGTTGCTCGGCAGTAGACGTATGCAGTGCGTGAGGGTTCTGTAGCCTGAGTGTAGGAGACGCAACCTACCGGAGTCCTGTAGCTTGGAAGTAGGCCTACGCAGTATACTGGAGTTCTGTAGCCTGAATGTAGGAGCTGCAGCTTACAGGTTCTGCAACTTGATAGCAGGCTTTCACAGTATACCTGTGTCCTGTAGCCTGTGTGTAGAGAAAAGCAGTTTACGGGAGCTGTGCAGCCTGAGTATAGAAGACGCAGCTTACAGAAGTTCTGTAACCTGGATGTAGGGAAACGCAGTATACCCGAGTTCTGTACCCTGAGTGTAGAGAGAAGCAGTTGATGGGCATTCTCTAGTCAGCATGTAGGAGACACAGCTTATGGGAGTTCTGTAGCTTGGGAGTCGGCATCCGCAGTATCCTGGGGTTCTGTAGCCTGAAATTAAGAGATGGCGCTTACAGGAGTTGTGCTGCTTGAAAGCAGACATTGGCAGTATAGCTGAGTTCAGTAGCCTGAGTGTAGAGAGAAGCAGTTGATGGGCGTTGCGCAGCCTGTGTATAGAAGACGCAGCTTACGGGAGTTCTGTCACCAGCGTGTAGAAAGAGACAGCTTACGGGAGTTCTGTAGCCTGAGTGTAGGAGACATTGCATGTCAGAGTTCTATAAACTGGGTGTAGGAGACGCAGCTTACAGAAGTTCTGTATCCTGGGGGTAGGGAAACGCAGTATACCTGAGTTCTGTAACCTGAGTGTAGAGAGAAGGAATTGACAGGAATTCTCTAGTCAGCATGTAGGAGACACAGCTTACGGAGTTCTGTAGCTTGGGAGTCGGCATCCACAGTATCCTGGGGTTCTGTAGCCTGAAATTAAGAGATGGAGCTTACAGGAGTTGTGCTGCTTGAAAGCAGACATTGGCAGTATAGCTGAGTTCAGTAGCCTGAGTGTAGAGAGAAGCAGTTGATGGGAGTTGCACAGCCTGTGTATAGAAGACGCAGCTTACGGGAGTTCTGTCACCAGCGTGTGGAAAGACACAGGTTACAGGAGTACCGTCGCCTGAGTGTAGGAGACCTTGTTTATGGGAGTTCTATAAACTGGGTGTAGGAGACGCAGCTTACAGGAAGTTCTTTAACCTGGGTGTAGGGAAAAGCAGTACACCTGAATTCTGTAACCTGCGTGCAGAGAGAAGCTTTTTTCGGGAATTCTGTCGTCAGTGTAGAGGAGACATTGCTTACAGGAATTTTGTTCATGGGAGTAGGTGTACGCAGTGTACTGGTGTTCTGTAGCCTGAATGTAAGAGATTCAGCTTACAGGAGTTCGGCCGCTTGATAGCAGGCGTTCACAGTGTGCCTGAGTTCTGTAGCCTGAGTGAAGAGAGAAAAGCAGTTTACGGGAGCTGTGCAGCCTGAGTATAGAAGACGCAGCTTACAGAAGTTCTGTAACCTGGATGTAGGGAAACGCAGTATACCCGAGTTCTGTACCCTGAGTGTAGAGAGAAGCAGTTGATGGGAGTTGTGCAGCCTGTGTATAGAAGACGCAGCTTACGGGAGTTCTGTCACCAGCGTGTGGAAAGACACAGCTTACGGGAGTTCTGTAGCCTGAGTGTAGGAGACATTGCTTGTCAGAGTTCTATAAACTGGGTGTAGGAGACGCAGCTTACAGAAGTTCTGTATCCTGGGGGTAGGGAAACGCAGTATACCTGAGTTCTGTAACCTGAGTGTAGAGAGAAGGAATTGACAGGAATTCTCTAGTCAGCGTGTAGGAGACACAGCTTACGGGAGTTTTGTCGCATGGGAGTAGGCATACACAGTACACTGGGGTTCTGTAGCCTGAAATTAGGAGATTGAGCTTACAGGAGTTCTGCTGCTTGATAGCAGGCATTGGCAGTATAGCTGAGTTCAGTAGCCTGAGGTAGAGAGAAGCAGCTTATGGGAGCTCTGTAGCCTGAGTGTAGGAGACACATCGTACAGGAGTTCTGTAGCTTGGGATTAGGCATAGGCAGTATAAGGGGCTTCTATAGCCTGAGGGTAGGAGATGTAGCTTCCAGGAGTTCTGTTGCTCGGCAGTAGACGTATGCAGTGCGTGAGGGTTCTGTAGCCTGAGTGTAGGAGACGCAACCTACCGGAGTCCTGTAGCTTGGAAGTAGGCCTACGCAGTATACTGGAGTTCTGTAGCCTGAATGTAGGAGCTGCAGCTTACAGGTTCTGCAACTTGATAGCAGGCTTTCACAGTATACCTGTGTTCTGTAGCCTGTGTGTAGAGAAAAGCAGTTTACGGGAGCTGTGCAGCCTGAGTATAGAAGACGCAGCTTACAGAAGTTCTGTAACCTGGATGTAGGGAAACGCAGTATACCCGAGTTCTGTACCCTGAGTGTAGAGAGAAGCAGTTGATGGGCATTCTCTAGTCAGCATGTAGGAGACACAGCTTATGGGAGTTCTGTAGCTTGGGAGTCGGCATCCGCAGTATCCTGGGGTTCTGTAGCCTGAAATTAAGAGATGGAGCTTACAGGAGTTGTGCTGCTTGAAAGCAGACATTGGCAGTATAGCTGAGTTCAGTAGCCTGAGTGTAGAGAGAAGCAGTTGATGGGAGTTGCGCAGCCTGTGTATAGAAGACGCAGCTTACGGGAGTTCTGTCACCAGCGTGTAGAAAGAGACAGCTTACGGGAGTTCTGTAGCCTGAGTGTAGGAGACATTGCATGTCAGAGTTCTATAAACTGGGTGTAGGAGACGCAGCTTACAGAAGTTCTGTATCCTGGGGGTAGGGAAACGCAGTATACCTGAGTTCTGTAACCTGAGTGTAGAGAGAAGGAATTGACAGGAATTCTCTAGTCAGCATGTAGGAGACACAGCTTATGGGAGTTCTGTAGCTTGGGAGTCGGCATCCACAGTATCCTGGGGTTCTGTAGCCTGAAATTAAGAGATGGAGCTTACAGGAGTTGTGCTGCTTGAAAGCAGACATTGGCAGTATAGCTGAGTTCAGTAGCCTGAGTGTAGAGAGAAGCAGTTGATGGGCGTTGCGCAGCCTGTGTATAGAAGACGCAGCTTACGGGAGTTCTGTCACCAGCATGTAGAAAGAGACAGCTTACGGGAGTTCTGTAGCCTGAGTGTAGGAGACATTGCATGTCAGAGTTCTATAAACTGGGTGTAGGAGACGCAGCTTACAGAAGTTCTGTATCCTGGGGGTAGGGAAACGCAGTATACCTGAGTTCTGTAACCTGAGTGTAGAGAGAAGGAATTGACAGGAATTCTCTAGTCAGCATGTAGGAGACACAGCTTACGGAGATCTGTAGCTTGGGAGTCGGCATCCACAGTATCCTGGGGTTCTGTAGCCTGAAATTAAGAGATGGAGCTTACAGGAGTTGTGCTGCTTGAAAGCAGACATTGGCAGTATAGCTGAGTTCAGTAGCCTGAGTGTAGAGAGAAGCAGTTGATGGGAGTTGCACAGCCTGTGTATAGAAGACGCAGCTTACGGGAGTTCTGTCACCAGCGTGTGGAAAGACACAGGTTACAGGAGTACCGTCGCCTGAGTGTAGGAGACGTTGTTTATGGGAGTTCTATAAACTGGGTGTAGGAGACGCAGCTTACAGGAAGTTCTTTAACCTGGGTGTAGGGAAAAGCAGTACACCTGAATTCTGTAACCTGCGTGCAGAGAGAAGCTTTTTTCGGGAATTCTGTCGTCAGTGTAGAGGAGACATTGCTTACAGGAATTTTGTTCATGGGAGTAGGTGTACGCAGTGTACTGGTGTTCTGTAGCCTGAATGTAAGAGATTCAGCTTACAGGAGTTCGGCCGCTTGATAGCAGGCGTTCACAGTATGCCTGAGTTCTGTAGCCTGAGTGAAGAGAGAAAAGCAGTTTACGGGAGCTGTGCAGCCTGAGTATAGAAGACGCAGCTTACAGAAGTTCTGTAACCTGGATGTAGGGAAACGCAGTATACCCGAGTTCTGTACCCTGAGTGTAGAGAGAAGCAGTTGATGGGAGTTGTGCAGCCTGTGTATAGAAGACGCAGCTTACGGGAGTTCTGTCACCAGCGTGTGGAAAGACACAGCTTACGGGAGTTCTGTAGCCTGAGTGTAGGAGACATTGCTTGTCAGAGTTCTATAAACTGGGTGTAGGAGACGCAGCTTACAGAAGTTCTGTATCCTGGGGGTAGGGAAACGCAGTATACCTGAGTTCTGTAACCTGAGTGTAGAGAGAAGGAATTGACAGGAATTCTCTAGTCAGCGTGTAGGAGACACAGCTTACGGGAGTTTTGTCGCATGGGAGTAGGCATACACAGTACACTGGGGTTCTGTAGCCTGAAATTAGGAGATTGAGCTTACAGGAGTTGTGCTGCTTGATAGCAGGCATTGGCAGTATAGCTGAGTTCAGTAGCCTGAGGTAGAGAGAAGCAGCTTATGGGAGCTCTGTAGCCTGAGTGTAGGAGACACATCGTACAGGAGTTCTGTAGCTTGGGATTAGGCATAGGCAGTATAAGGGGCTTCTGTAGCCTGAGGGTAGGAGATGTAGCTTCCAGGAGTTCTGTTGCTCGGCAGTAGACGTATGCAGTGCGTGAGGGTTCTGTAGCCTGAGTGTAGGAGACGCAACCTACCGGAGTCCTGTAGCTTGGAAGTAGGCCTACGCAGTATACTGGAGTTCTGTAGCCTGAATGTAGGAGCTGCAGCTTACAGGTTCTGCAACTTGATAGCAGGCTTTCACAGTATACCTGTGTTCTGTAGCCTGTGTGTAGAGAAAAGCAGTTTACGGGAGCTGTGCAGCCTGAGTATAGAAGACGCAGCTTACAGAAGTTCTGTAACCTGGATGTAGGGAAACGCAGTATACCCGAGTTCTGTACCCTGAGTGTAGAGAGAAGCAGTTGATGGGAGTTGTGCAGCCTGTGTATAGAAGACGCAGCTTACGGGAGTTCTGTCACCAGCGTGTGGAAAGACACAGCTTACGGGAGTTCTGTAGCCTGAGTGTAGGAGACATTGCTTGTCAGAGTTCTATAAACTGGGTGTAGGAGACGCAGCTTACAGAAGTTCTGTATCCTGGGGGTAGGGAAACGCAGTATACCTGAGTTCTGTAACCTGAGTGTAGAGAGAAGGAATTGACAGGAATTCTCTAGTCAGCATGTAGGAGACACAGCTTACGGAGTTCTGTAGCTTGGGAGTCGGCATCCACAGTATCCTGGGGTTCTGTAGCCTGAAATTAAGAGATGGAGCTTACAGGAGTTGTGCTGCTTGAAAGCAGACATTGGCAGTATAGCTGAGTTCAGTAGCCTGAGTGTAGAGAGAAGCAGTTGATGGGAGTTGCACAGCCTGTGTATAGAAGACGCAGCTTACGGGAGTTCTGTCACCAGCGTGTGGAAAGACACAGGTTACAGGAGTACCGTCGCCTGAGTGTAGGAGACGTTGTTTATGGGAGTTCTATAAACTGGGTGTAGGAGACGCAGCTTACAGGAAGTTCTTTAACCTGGGTGTAGGGAAAAGCAGTACACCTGAATTCTGTAACCTGCGTGCAGAGAGAAGCTTTTTTCGGGAATTCTGTCGTCAGTGTAGAGGAGACATTGCTTACAGGAATTTTGTTCATGGGAGTAGGTGTACGCAGTGTACTGGTGTTCTGTAGCCTGAATGTAAGAGATTCAGCTTACAGGAGTTCGGCCGCTTGATAGCAGGCGTTCACAGTATGCCTGAGTTCTGTAGCCTGAGTGAAGAGAGAAAAGCAGTTTACGGGAGCTGTGCAGCCTGAGTATAGAAGACGCAGCTTACAGAAGTTCTGTAACCTGGATGTAGGGAAACGCAGTATACCCGAGTTCTGTACCCTGAGTGTAGAGAGAAGCAGTTGATGGGAGTTGTGCAGCCTGTGTATAGAAGACGCAGCTTACGGGAGTTCTGTCACCAGCGTGTGGAAAGACACAGCTTACGGGAGTTCTGTAGCCTGAGTGTAGGAGACATTGCTTGTCAGAGTTCTATAAACTGGGTGTAGGAGACGCAGCTTACAGAAGTTCTGTATCCTGGGGGTAGGGAAACGCAGTATACCTGAGTTCTGTAACCTGAGTGTAGAGAGAAGGAATTGACAGGAATTCTCTAGTCAGCGTGTAGGAGACACAGCTTACGGGAGTTTTGTCGCATGGGAGTAGGCATACACAGTACACTGGGGTTCTGTAGCCTGAAATTAGGAGATTGAGCTTACAGGAGTTCTGCTGCTTGATAGCAGGCATTGGCAGTATAGCTGAGTTCAGTAGCCTGAGGTAGAGAGAAGCAGCTTATGGGAGCTCTGTAGCCTGAGTGTAGGAGACACATCGTACAGGAGTTCTGTAGCTTGGGATTAGGCATAGGCAGTATAAGGGGCTTCTATAGCCTGAGGGTAGGAGATGTAGCTTCCAGGAGTTCTGTTGCTCGGCAGTAGACGTATGCAGTGCGTGAGGGTTCTGTAGCCTGAGTGTAGGAGACGCAACCTACCGGAGTCCTGTAGCTTGGAAGTAGGCCTACGCAGTATACTGGAGTTCTGTAGCCTGAATGTAGGAGCTGCAGCTTACAGGTTCTGCAACTTGATAGCAGGCTTTCACAGTATACCTGTGTTCTGTAGCCTGTGTGTAGAGAAAAGCAGTTTACGGGAGCTGTGCAGCCTGAGTATAGAAGACGCAGCTTACAGAAGTTCTGTAACCTGGATGTAGGGAAACGCAGTATACCCGAGTTCTGTACCCTGAGTGTAGAGAGAAGCAGTTGATGGGCATTCTCTAGTCAGCATGTAGGAGACACAGCTTATGGGAGTTCTGTAGCTTGGGAGTCGGCATCCGCAGTATCCTGGGGTTCTGTAGCCTGAAATTAAGAGATGGAGCTTACAGGAGTTGTGCTGCTTGAAAGCAGACATTGGCAGTATAGCTGAGTTCAGTAGCCTGAGTGTAGAGAGAAGCAGTTGATGGGAGTTGCGCAGCCTGTGTATAGAAGACGCAGCTTACGGGAGTTCTGTCACCAGCGTGTAGAAAGAGACAGCTTACGGGAGTTCTGTAGCCTGAGTGTAGGAGACATTGCATGTCAGAGTTCTATAAACTGGGTGTAGGAGACGCAGCTTACAGAAGTTCTGTATCCTGGGGGTAGGGAAACGCAGTATACCTGAGTTCTGTAACCTGAGTGTAGAGAGAAGGAATTGACAGGAATTCTCTAGTCAGCATGTAGGAGACACAGCTTACGGAGTTCTGTAGCTTGGGATTCGGCATCCACAGTATCCTGGGGTTCTGTAGCCTGAAATTAAGAGATGGAGCTTACAGGAGTTGTGCTGCTTGAAAGCAGACATTGGCAGTATAGCTGAGTTCAGTAGCCTGAGTGTAGAGAGAAGCAGTTGATGGGAGTTGCACAGCCTGTGTATAGAAGACGCAGCTTACGGGAGTTCTGTCACCAGCGTGTGGAAAGACACAGGTTACAGGAGTACCGTCGCCTGAGTGTAGGAGACGTTGTTTATGGGAGTTCTATAAACTGGGTGTAGGAGACGCAGCTTACAGGAAGTTCTTTAACCTGGGTGTAGGGAAAAGCAGTACACCTGAATTCTGTAACCTGCGTGCAGAGAGAAGCTTTTTTCGGGAATTCTGTCGTCAGTGTAGAGGAGACATTGCTTACAGGAATTTTGTTCATGGGAGTAGGTGTACGCAGTGTACTGGTGTTCTGTAGCCTGAATGTAAGAGATTCAGCTTACAGGAGTTCGGCCGCTTGATAGCAGGCGTTCACAGTATGCCTGAGTTCTGTAGCCTGAGTGAAGAGAGAAAAGCAGTTTACGGGAGCTGTGCAGCCTGAGTATAGAAGACGCAGCTTACAGAAGTTCTGTAACCTGGATGTAGGGAAACGCAGTATACCCGAGTTCTGTACCCTGAGTGTAGAGAGAAGCAGTTGATGGGAGTTGTGCAGCCTGTGTATAGAAGACGCAGCTTACGGGAGTTCTGTCACCAGCGTGTGGAAAGACACAGCTTACGGGAGTTCTGTAGCCTGAGTGTAGGAGACATTGCTTGTCAGAGTTCTATAAACTGGGTGTAGGAGACGCAGCTTACAGAAGTTCTGTATCCTGGGGGTAGGGAAACGCAGTATACCTGAGTTCTGTAACCTGAGTGTAGAGAGAAGGAATTGACAGGAATTCTCTAGTCAGCGTGTAGGAGACACAGCTTACGGGAGTTTTGTCGCATGGGAGTAGGCATACACAGTACACTGGGGTTCTGTAGCCTGAAATTAGGAGATTGAGCTTACAGGAGTTGTGCTGCTTGATAGCAGGCATTGGCAGTATAGCTGAGTTCAGTAGCCTGAGGTAGAGAGAAGCAGCTTATGGGAGCTCTGTAGCCTGAGTGTAGGAGACACATCGTACAGGAGTTCTGTAGCTTGGGATTAGGCATAGGCAGTATAAGGGGCTTCTGTAGCCTGAGGGTAGGAGATGTAGCTTCCAGGAGTTCTGTTGCTCGGCAGTAGACGTATGCAGTGCGTGAGGGTTCTGTAGCCTGAGTGTAGGAGACGCAACCTACCGGAGTCCTGTAGCTTGGAAGTAGGCCTACGCAGTATACTGGAGTTCTGTAGCCTGAATGTAGGAGCTGCAGCTTACAGGTTCTGCAACTTGATAGCAGGCTTTCACAGTATACCTGTGTTCTGTAGCCTGTGTGTAGAGAAAAGCAGTTTACGGGAGCTGTGCAGCCTGAGTATAGAAGACGCAGCTTACAGAAGTTCTGTAACCTGGATGTAGGGAAACGCAGTATACCCGAGTTCTGTACCCTGAGTGTAGAGAGAAGCAGTTGATGGGCATTCTCTAGTCAGCATGTAGGAGACACAGCTTATGGGAGTTCTGTAGCTTGGGAGTCGGCATCCGCAGTATCCTGGGGTTCTGTAGCCTGAAATTAAGAGATGGCGCTTACAGGAGTTGTGCTGCTTGAAAGCAGACATTGGCAGTATAGCTGAGTTCAGTAGCCTGAGTGTAGAGAGAAGCAGTTGATGGGAGTTGCGCAGCCTGTGTATAGAAGACGCAGCTTACGGGAGTTCTGTCACCAGCGTGTAGAAAGAGACAGCTTACGGGAGTTCTGTAGCCTGAGTGTAGGAGACATTGCATGTCAGAGTTCTATAAACTGGGTGTAGGAGACGCAGGGAAACGCAGTATACCTGAGTTCTGTAACCTGAGTGTAGAGAGAAGGAATTGACAGGAATTCTCTAGTCAGCATGTAGGAGACACAGCTTACGGAGTTCTGTAGCTTGGGAGTCGGCATCCACAGTATCCTGGGGTTCTGTAGCCTGAAATTAAGAGATGGAGCTTACAGGAGTTGTGCTGCTTGAAAGCAGACATTGGCAGTATAGCTGAGTTCAGTAGCCTGAGTGTAGAGAGAAGCAGTTGATGGGAGTTGCACAGCCTGTGTATAGAAGACGCAGCTTACGGGAGTTCTGTCACCAGCGTGTGGAAAGACACAGGTTACAGGAGTACCGTCGCCTGAGTGTAGGAGACGTTGTTTATGGGAGTTCTATAAACTGGGTGTAGGAGACGCAGCTTACAGGAAGTTCTTTAACCTGGGTGTAGGGAAAAGCAGTACACCTGAATTCTGTAACCTGCGTGCAGAGAGAAGCTTTTTTCGGTAATTCTGTCTTCAGTGTAGAGGAGACATTGCTTACGGGAATTTTGTTCATGGGAGTAGGTGTACGCAGTGTACTGGTGTTCTGTAGCCTGAATGTAAGAGATTCAGCTTACAGGAGTTCGGCCGCTTGATAGCAGGCGTTCACAGTGTGCCTGAGTTCTGTAGCCTGAGTGAAGAGAGAAAAGCAGTTTACGGGAGCTGTGCAGCCTGAGTATAGAAGACGCAGCTTACAGAAGTTCTGTAACCTGGATGTAGGGAAACGCAGTATACCCGAGTTCTGTACCCTGAGTGTAGAGAGAAGCAGTTGATGGGAGTTGTGCAGCCTGTGTATAGAAGACGCAGCTTACGGGAGTTCTGTCACCAGCGTGTGGAAAGACACAGCTTACGGGAGTTCTGTAGCCTGAGTGTAGGAGACATTGCTTGTCAGAGTTCTATAAACTGGGTGTAGGAGACGCAGCTTACAGAAGTTCTGTATCCTGGGGGTAGGGAAACGCAGTATACCTGAGTTCTGTAACCTGAGTGTAGAGAGAAGGAATTGACAGGAATTCTCTAGTCAGCGTGTAGGAGACACAGCTTACGGGAGTTTTGTCGCATGGGAGTAGGCATACACAGTACACTGGGGTTCTGTAGCCTGAAATTAGGAGATTGAGCTTACAGGAGTTCTGCTGCTTGATAGCAGGCATTGGCAGTATAGCTGAGTTCAGTAGCCTGAGGTAGAGAGAAGCAGCTTATGGGAGCTCTGTAGCCTGAGTGTAGGAGACACATCGTACAGGAGTTCTGTAGCTTGGGATTAGGCATAGGCAGTATAAGGGGCTTCTGTAGCCTGAGTGTAGGAGATGTAGCTTCCATGAGTTCTGTTGCTCGGCAGTAGACGTATGCAGTGCGTGAGGGTTCTGTAGCCTGAGTGTAGGAGACGCAACCTACCGGAGTCCTGTAGCTTGGAAGTAGGCCTACGCAGTATACTGGAGTTCTGTAGCCTGAATGTAGGAGCTGCAGCTTACAGGTTCTGCAACTTGATAGCAGGCTTTCACAGTATACCTGTGTTCTGTAGCCTGTGTGTAGAGAAAAGCAGTTTACGGGAGCTGTGCAGCCTGAGTATAGAAGACGCAGCTTACAGAAGTTCTGTAACCTGGATGTAGGGAAACGCAGTATACCCGAGTTCTGTACCCTGAGTGTAGAGAGAAGCAGTTGATGGGCATTCTCTAGTCAGCATGTAGGAGACACAGCTTATGGGAGTTCTGTAGCTTGGGAGTCGGCATCCGCAGTATCCTGGGGTTCTGTAGCCTGAAATTAAGAGATGGAGCTTACAGGAGTTGTGCTGCTTGAAAGCAGACATTGGCAGTATAGCTGAGTTCAGTAGCCTGAGTGTAGAGAGAAGCAGTTGATGGGAGTTGCGCAGCCTGTGTATAGAAGACGCAGCTTACGGGAGTTCTGTCACCAGCGTGTAGAAAGAGACAGCTTACGGGAGTTCTGTAGCCTGAGTGTAGGAGACATTGCATGTCAGAGTTCTATAAACTGGGTGTAGGAGACGCAGCTTACAGAAGTTCTGTATCCTGGGGGTAGGGAAACGCAGTATACCTGAGTTCTGTAACCTGAGTGTAGAGAGAAGGAATTGACAGGAATTCTCTAGTCAGCATGTAGGAGACACAGCTTACGGAGTTCTGTAGCTTGGGAGTCGGCATCCACAGTATCCTGGGGTTCTGTAGCCTGAAATTAAGAGATGGAGCTTACAGGAGTTGTGCTGCTTGAAAGCAGACATTGGCAGTATAGCTGAGTTCAGTAGCCTGAGTGTAGAGAGAAGCAGTTGATGGGAGTTGCACAGCCTGTGTATAGAAGACGCAGCTTACGGGAGTTCTGTCACCAGCGTGTGGAAAGACACAGGTTACAGGAGTACCGTCGCCTGAGTGTAGGAGACGTTGTTTATGGGAGTTCTATAAACTGGGTGTAGGAGACGCAGCTTACAGGAAGTTCTTTAACCTGGGTGTAGGGAAAAGCAGTACACCTGAATTCTGTAACCTGCGTGCAGAGAGAAGCTTTTTTCGGGAATTCTGTCGTCAGTGTAGAGGAGACATTGCTTACAGGAATTTTGTTCATGGGAGTAGGTGTACGCAGTGTACTGGTGTTCTGTAGCCTGAATGTAAGAGATTCAGCTTACAGGAGTTCGGCCGCTTGATAGCAGGCGTTCACAGTATGCCTGAGTTCTGTAGCCTGAGTGAAGAGAGAAAAGCAGTTTACGGGAGCTGTGCAGCCTGAGTATAGAAGACGCAGCTTACAGAAGTTCTGTAACCTGGATGTAGGGAAACGCAGTATACCCGAGTTCTGTACCCTGAGTGTAGAGAGAAGCAGTTGATGGGAGTTGTGCAGCCTGTGTATAGAAGACGCAGCTTACGGGAGTTCTGTCACCAGCGTGTGGAAAGACACAGCTTACGGGAGTTCTGTAGCCTGAGTGTAGGAGACATTGCTTGTCAGAGTTCTATAAACTGGGTGTAGGAGACGCAGCTTACAGAAGTTCTGTATCCTGGGGGTAGGGAAACGCAGTATACCTGAGTTCTGTAACCTGAGTGTAGAGAGAAGGAATTGACAGGAATTCTCTAGTCAGCGTGTAGGAGACACAGCTTACGGGAGTTTTGTCGCATGGGAGTAGGCATACACAGTACACTGGGGTTCTGTAGCCTGAAATTAGGAGATTGAGCTTACAGGAGTTGTGCTGCTTGATAGCAGGCATTGGCAGTATAGCTGAGTTCAGTAGCCTGAGGTAGAGAGAAGCAGCTTATGGGAGCTCTGTAGCCTGAGTGTAGGAGACACATCGTACAGGAGTTCTGTAGCTTGGGATTAGGCATAGGCAGTATAAGGGGCTTCTGTAGCCTGAGGGTAGGAGATGTAGCTTCCAGGAGTTCTGTTGCTCGGCAGTAGACGTATGCAGTGCGTGAGGGTTCTGTAGCCTGAGTGTAGGAGACGCAACCTACCGGAGTCCTGTAGCTTGGAAGTAGGCCTACGCAGTATACTGGAGTTCTGTAGCCTGAATGTAGGAGCTGCAGCTTACAGGTTCTGCAACTTGATAGCAGGCTTTCACAGTATACCTGTGTTCTGTAGCCTGTGTGTAGAGAAAAGCAGTTTACGGGAGCTGTGCAGCCTGAGTATAGAAGACGCAGCTTACAGAAGTTCTGTAACCTGGATGTAGGGAAACGCAGTATACCCGAGTTCTGTACCCTGAGTGTAGAGAGAAGCAGTTGATGGGCATTCTCTAGTCAGCATGTAGGAGACACAGCTTATGGGAGTTCTGTAGCTTGGGAGTCGGCATCCGCAGTATCCTGGGGTTCTGTAGCCTGAAATTAAGAGATGGCGCTTACAGGAGTTGTGCTGCTTGAAAGCAGACATTGGCAGTATAGCTGAGTTCAGTAGCCTGAGTGTAGAGAGAAGCAGTTGATGGGAGTTGCGCAGCCTGTGTATAGAAGACGCAGCTTACGGGAGTTCTGTCACCAGCGTGTAGAAAGAGACAGCTTACGGGAGTTCTGTAGCCTGAGTGTAGGAGACATTGCATGTCAGAGTTCTATAAACTGGGTGTAGGAGACGCAGCTTACAGAAGTTCTGTATCCTGGGGGTAGGGAAACGCAGTATACCTGAGTTCTGTAACCTGAGTGTAGAGAGAAGGAATTGACAGGAATTCTCTAGTCAGCATGTAGGAGACACAGCTTACGGAGTTCTGTAGCTTGGGAGTCGGCATCCACAGTATCCTGGGGTTCTGTAGCCTGAAATTAAGAGATGGAGCTTACAGGAGTTGTGCTGCTTGAAAGCAGACATTGGCAGTATAGCTGAGTTCAGTAGCCTGAGTGTAGAGAGAAGCAGTTGATGGGAGTTGCACAGCCTGTGTATAGAAGACGCAGCTTACGGGAGTTCTGTCACCAGCGTGTGGAAAGACACAGGTTACAGGAGTACCGTCGCCTGAGTGTAGGAGACCTTGTTTATGGGAGTTCTATAAACTGGGTGTAGGAGACGCAGCTTACAGGAAGTTCTTTAACCTGGGTGTAGGGAAAAGCAGTACACCTGAATTCTGTAACCTGCGTGCAGAGAGAAGCTTTTTTCGGGAATTCTGTCGTCAGTGTAGAGGAGACATTGCTTACAGGAATTTTGTTCATGGGAGTAGGTGTACGCAGTGTACTGGTGTTCTGTAGCCTGAATGTAAGAGATTCAGCTTACAGGAGTTCGGCCGCTTGATAGCAGGCGTTCACAGTGTGCCTGAGTTCTGTAGCCTGAGTGAAGAGAGAAAAGCAGTTTACGGGAGCTGTGCAGCCTGAGTATAGAAGACGCAGCTTACAGAAGTTCTGTAACCTGGATGTAGGGAAACGCAGTATACCCGAGTTCTGTACCCTGAGTGTAGAGAGAAGCAGTTGATGGGAGTTGTGCAGCCTGTGTATAGAAGACGCAGCTTATGGGAGTTCTGTCACCAGCGTGTGGAAAGACACAGCTTACGGGAGTTCTGTAGCCTGAGTGTAGGAGACATTGCTTGTCAGAGTTCTATAAACTGGGTGTAGGAGACGCAGCTTACAGAAGTTCTGTATCCTGGGGGTAGGGAAACGCAGTATACCTGAGTTCTGTAACCTGAGTGTAGAGAGAAGGAATTGACAGGAATTCTCTAGTCAGCGTGTAGGAGACACAGCTTACGGGAGTTTTGTCGCATGGGAGTAGGCATACACAGTACACTGGGGTTCTGTAGCCTGAAATTAGGAGATTGAGCTTACAGGAGTTCTGCTGCTTGATAGCAGGCATTGGCAGTATAGCTGAGTTCAGTAGCCTGAGGTAGAGAGAAGCAGCTTATGGGAGCTCTGTAGCCTGAGTGTAGGAGACACATCGTACAGGAGTTCTGTAGCTTGGGATTAGGCATAGGCAGTATAAGGGGCTTCTGTAGCCTGAGGGTAGGAGATGTAGCTTCCAGGAGTTCTGTTGCTCGGCAGTAGACGTATGCAGTGCGTGAGGGTTCTGTAGCCTGAGTGTAGGAGACGCAACCTACCGGAGTCCTGTAGCTTGGAAGTAGGCCTACGCAGTATACTGGAGTTCTGTAGCCTGAATGTAGGAGCTGCAGCTTACAGGTTCTGCAACTTGATAGCAGGCTTTCACAGTATACCTGTGTTCTGTAGCCTGTGTGTAGAGAGAAAAGCAGTTTACGGGAGCTGTGCAGCCTGAGTATAGAAGACGCTGCTTACAGAAGTTCTGTAACCTGGATGTAGGGAAACACAGTATACCCGAGTTCTGTACCCTGAGTGTAGAGAGAAGCAGTTGATGGGAGTTGTGCAGCCTGTGTATAGAAGACGCAGCTTACGGGAGTTCTGTCACCAGCGTGTGGAAAGACACAGCTTACGGGAGTTCTGTAGCCTGAGTGTAGGAGACATTGCTTGTCAGAGTTCTATAAACTGGGTGTAGGAGACGCAGCTTACAGAAGTTCTGTATCCTGGGGGTAGGGAAACGCAGTATACCTGAGTTCTGTAACCTGAGTGTAGAGAGAAGGAATTGACAGGAATTCTCTAGTCAGCGTGTAGGAGACACAGCTTACGGGAGTTTTGTCGCATGGGAGTAGGCATACACAGTACACTGGGGTTCTGTAGCCTGAAATTAGGAGATTGAGCTTACAGGAGTTCTGCTGCTTGATAGCAGGCATTGGCAGTATAGCTGAGTTCAGTAGCCTGAGGTAGAGAGAAGCAGCTTATGGGAGCTCTGTAGCCTGAGTGTAGGAGTCACATCGTACAGGAGTTCTGTAGCTTGGGATTAGGCATAGGCAGTATAAGGGGCTTCTGTAGCCTGAGGGTAGGAGATGTAGCTTCCAGGAGTTCTGTTGCTCGGCAGTAGACGTATGCAGTGCGTGAGGGTTCTGTAGCCTGAGTGTAGGAGACGCAACCTACCGGAGTCCTGTAGCTTGGAAGTAGGCCTACGCAGTATACTGGAGTTCTGTAGCCTGAATGTAGGAGCTGCAGCTTACAGGTTCTGCAACTTGATAGCAGGCTTTCACAGTATACCTGTGTTCTGTAGCCTGTGTGTAGAGAAAAGCAGTTTACGGGAGCTGTGCAGCCTGAGTATAGAAGACGCAGCTTACAGAAGTTCTGTAACCTGGATGTAGGGAAACGCAGTATACCCGAGTTCTGTACCCTGAGTGTAGAGAGAAGCAGTTGATGGGAGTTGTGCAGCCTGTGTATAGAAGACGCAGCTTACGGGAGTTCTGTCACCAGCGTGTGGAAAGACACAGCTTACGGGAGTTCTGTAGCCTGAGTGTAGGAGACATTGCTTGTCAGAGTTCTATAAACTGGGTGTAGGAGACGCAGCTTACAGAAGTTCTGTATCCTGGGGGTAGGGAAACGCAGTATACCTGAGTTCTGTAACCTGAGTGTAGAGAGAAGGAATTGACAGGAATTCTCTAGTCAGCGTGTAGGAGACACAGCTTACGGGAGTTTTGTCGCATGGGAGTAGGCATACACAGTACACTGGGGTTCTGTAGCTTGAAATTAGGAGATTGAGCTTACAGGAGTTCTGCTGCTTGATAGCAGGCATTGGCAGTATAGCTGAGTTCAGTAGCCTGAGGTAGAGAGAAGCAGCTTATGGGAGCTCTGTAGCCTGAGTGTAGGAGACACATCGTACAGGAGTTCTGTAGCTTGGGATTAGGCATAGGCAGTATAAGGGGCTTCTGTAGCCTGAGGGTAGGAGATGTAGCTTCCAGGAGTTCTGTTGCTCGGCAGTAGACGTATGCAGTGCGTGAGGGTTCTGTAGCCTGAGTGTAGGAGACGCAACCTACCGGAGTCCTGTAGCTTGGAAGTAGGCCTACGCAGTATACTGGAGTTCTGTAGCCTGAATGTAGGAGCTGCAGCTTACAGGTTCTGCAACTTGATAGCAGGCTTTCACAGTATACCTGTGTTCTGTAGCCTGTGTGTAGAGAAAAGCAGTTTACGGGAGCTGTGCAGCCTGAGTATAGAAGACGCAGCTTACAGAAGTTCTGTAACCTGGATGTAGGGAAACGCAGTATACCCGAGTTCTGTACCCTGAGTGTAGAGAGAAGCAGTTGATGGGAGTTGTGCAGCCTGTGTATAGAAGACGCAGCTTACGGGAGTTCTGTCACCAGCGTGTGGAAAGACACAGCTTACGGGAGTTCTGTAGCCTGAGTGTAGGAGACATTGCTTGTCAGAGTTCTATAAACTGGGTGTAGGAGACGCAGCTTACAGAAGTTCTGTATCCTGGGGGTAGGGAAACGCAGTATACCTGAGTTCTGTAACCTGAGTGTAGAGAGAAGGAATTGACAGGAATTCTCTAGTCAGCGTGTAGGAGACACAGCTTACGGGAGTTTTGTCGCATGGGAGTAGGCATACACAGTACACTGGGGTTCTGTAGCCTGAAATTAGGAGATTGAGCTTACAGGAGTTCTGCTGCTTGATAGCAGGCATTGGCAGTATAGCTGAGTTCAGTAGCCTGAGGTAGAGAGAAGCAGCTTATGGGAGCTCTGTAGCCTGAGTGTAGGAGACACATCGTACAGGAGTTCTGTAGCTTGGGATTAGGCATAGGCAGTATAAGGGGCTTCTGTAGCCTGAGGGTAGGAGATGTAGCTTCCAGGAGTTCTGTTGCTCGGCAGTAGACGTATGCAGTGCGTGAGGGTTCTGTAGCCTGAGTGTAGGAGACGCAACCTACCGGAGTCCTGTAGCTTGGAAGTAGGCCTACGCAGTATACTGGAGTTCTGTAGCCTGAATGTAGGAGCTGCAGCTTACAGGTTCTGCAACTTGATAGCAGGCTTTCACAGTATACCTGTGTTCTGTAGCCTGTGTGTAGAGAAAAGCAGTTTACGGGAGCTGTGCAGCCTGAGTAGAGAAGACGCAGCTTACAGAAGTTCTGTAACCTGGATGTAGGGAAACGCAGTATACCCGAGTTCTGTACCCTGAGTGTAGAGAGAAGCAGTTGATGGGAGTTGTGCAGCCTGTGTATAGAAGACGCAGCTTACGGGAGTTCTGTCACCAGCGTGTAGAAAGAGACAGCTTACGGGAGTTCTGTAGCCTGAGTGTAGGAGACATTGCATGTCAGAGTTCTATAAACTGGGTGTAGGAGACGCAGCTTACAGAAGTTCTGTATCCTGGGGGTAGGGAAACGCAGTATACCTGAGTTCTGTAACCTGAGTGTAGAGAGAAGGAATTGACAGGAATTCTCTAGTCAGCATGTAGGAGACACCGCTTACGGAGTTCTGTAGCTTGGGAGTCGGCATCCACAGTATCCTGGGGTTCTGTAGCCTGAAATTAAGAGATGGAGCTTACAGGAGTTGTGCTGCTTGAAAGCAGACATTGGCAGTATAGCTGAGTTCAGTAGCCTGAGTGTAGAGAGAAGCAGTTGATGGGAGTTGCGCAGCCTGTGTATAGAAGACGCAGCTTACGGGAGTTCTGTCACCAGCGTGTGGAAAGACACAGCTTACGGGAGTTCTGTAGCCTGAGTGTAGGAGACATTGCTTGTCAGAGTTCTATAAACTGGGTGTAGGAGACGCAGCTTACAGAAGTTCTGTATCCTGGGGGTAGGGAAACGCAGTATACCTGAGTTCTGTAACCTGAGTGTAGAGAGAAGGAATTGACAGGAATTCTCTAGTCAGCGTGTAGGAGACACAGCTTACGGGAGTTTTGTCGCATGGGAGTAGGCATACACAGTACACTGGGGTTCTGTAGCCTGAAATTAGGAGATTGAGCTTACAGGAGTTCTGCTGCTTGATAGCAGGCATTGGCAGTATAGCTGAGTTCAGTAGCCTGAGGTAGAGAGAAGCAGCTTATGGGAGCTCTGTAGCCTGAGTGTAGGAGTCACATCGTACAGGAGTTCTGTAGCTTGGGATTAGGCATAGGCAGTATAAGGGGCTTCTGTAGCCTGAGGGTAGGAGATGTAGCTTCCAGGAGTTCTGTTGCTCGGCAGTAGACGTATGCAGTGCGTGAGGGTTCTGTAGCCTGAGTGTAGGAGACGCAACCTACTGGAGTCCTGTAGCTTGGAAGTAGGCCTACGCAGTATACTGGAGTTCTGTAGCCTGAATGTAGGAGCTGCAGCTTACAGGTTCTGCAACTTGATAGCAGGCTTTCACAGTATACCTGTGTTCTGTAGCCTGTGTGTAGAGAAAAGCAGTTTACGGGAGCTGTGCAGCCTGAGTATAGAAGACGCAGCTTACAGAAGTTCTGTAACCTGGATGTAGGGAAACGCAGTATACCCGAGTTCTGTACCCTGAGTGTAGAGAGAAGCAGTTGATGGGAGTTGTGCAGCCTGTGTATAGAAGACGCAGCTTACGGGAGTTCTGTCACCAGCGTGTGGAAAGACACAGCTTACGGGAGTTCTGTAGCCTGAGTGTAGGAGACATTGCTTGTCAGAGTTCTATAAACTGGGTGTAGGAGACGCAGCTTACAGAAGTTCTGTATCCTGGGGGTAGGGAAACGCAGTATACCTGAGTTCTGTAACCTGAGTGTAGAGAGAAGGAATTGACAGGAATTCTCTAGTCAGCGTGTAGGAGACACAGCTTACGGGAGTTTTGTCGCATGGGAGTAGGCATACACAGTACACTGGGGTTCTGTAGCCTGAAATTAGGAGATTGAGCTTACAGGAGTTCTGCTGCTTGATAGCAGGCATTGGCAGTATAGCTGAGTTCAGTAGCCTGAGGTAGAGAGAAGCAGCTTATGGGAGCTCTGTAGCCTGAGTGTAGGAGACACATCGTACAGGAGTTCTGTAGCTTGGGATTAGGCATAGGCAGTATAAGGGGCTTCTGTAGCCTGAGGGTAGGAGATGTAGCTTCCAGGAGTTCTGTTGCTCGGCAGTAGACGTATGCAGTGCGTGAGGGTTCTGTAGCCTGAGTGTAGGAGACGCAACCTACCGGAGTCCTGTAGCTTGGAAGTAGGCCTACGCAGTATACTGGAGTTCTGTAGCCTGAATGTAGGAGCTGCAGCTTACAGGTTCTGCAACTTGATAGCAGGCTTTCACAGTATACCTGTGTTCTGTAGCCTGTGTGTAGAGAAAAGCAGTTTACGGGAGCTGTGCAGCCTGAGTAGAGAAGACGCAGCTTACAGAAGTTCTGTAACCTGGATGTAGGGAAACGCAGTATACCCGAGTTCTGTACCCTGAGTGTAGAGAGAAGCAGTTGATGGGAGTTGTGCAGCCTGTGTATAGAAGACGCAGCTTACGGGAGTTCTGTCACCAGCGTGTAGAAAGAGACAGCTTACGGGAGTTCTGTAGCCTGAGTGTATGAGACATTGCATGTCAGAGTTCTATAAACTGGGTGTAGGAGACGCAGCTTACAGAAGTTCTGTATCCTGGGGGTAGGGAAACGCAGTATACCTGAGTTCTGTAACCTGAGTGTAGAGAGAAGGAATTGACAGGAATTCTCTAGTCAGCATGTAGGAGACACAGCTTACGGAGTTCTGTAGCTTGGGAGTCGGCATCCACAGTATCCTGGGGTTCTGTAGCCTGAAATTAAGAGATGGAGCTTACAGGAGTTGTGCTGCTTGAAAGCAGACATTGGCAGTATAGCTGAGTTCAGTAGCCTGAGTGTAGAGAGAAGCAGTTGATGGGAGTTGCACAGCCTGTGTATAGAAGACGCAGCTTACGGGAGTTCTGTCACCAGCGTGTGGAAAGACACAGGTTACAGGAGTACCGTCGCCTGAGTGTAGGAGACGTTGTTTATGGGAGTTCTATAAACTGGGTGTAGGAGACGCAGCTTACAGGAAGTTCTTTAACCTGGGTGTAGGGAAAAGCAGTACACCTGAATTCTGTAACCTGCGTGCAGAGAGAAGCTTTTTTCGGGAATTCTGTCGTCAGTGTAGAGGAGACATTGCTTACAGGAATTTTGTTCATGGGAGTAGGTGTACGCAGTGTACTGGTGTTCTGTAGCCTGAATGTAAGAGATTCAGCTTACAGGAGTTCGGCCGCTTGATAGCAGGCGTTCACAGTATGCCTGAGTTCTGTAGCCTGAGTGAAGAGAGAAAAGCAGTTTACGGGAGCTGTGCAGCCTGAGTATAGAAGACGCAGCTTACAGAAGTTCTGTAACCTGGATGTAGGGAAACGCAGTATACCCGAGTTCTGTACCCTGAGTGTAGAGAGAAGCAGTTGATGGGAGTTGTGCAGCCTGTGTATAGAAGACGCAGCTTACGGGAGTTCTGTCACCAGCGTGTGGAAAGACACAGCTTACGGGAGTTCTGTAGCCTGAGTGTAGGAGACATTGCTTGTCAGAGTTCTATAAACTGGGTGTAGGAGACGCAGCTTACAGAAGTTCTGTATCCTGGGGGTAGGGAAACGCAGTATACCTGAGTTCTGTAACCTGAGTGTAGAGAGAAGGAATTGACAGGAATTCTCTAGTCAGCGTGTAGGAGACACAGCTTACGGGAGTTTTGTCGCATGGGAGTAGGCATACACAGTACACTGGGGTTCTGTAGCCTGAAATTAGGAGATTGAGCTTACAGGAGTTCTGCTGCTTGATAGCAGGCATTGGCAGTATAGCTGAGTTCAGTAGCCTGAGGTAGAGAGAAGCAGCTTATGGGAGCTCTGTAGCCTGAGTGTAGGAGACACATCGTACAGGAGTTCTGTAGCTTGGGATTAGGCATAGGCAGTATAAGGGGCTTCTGTAGCCTGAGGGTAGGAGATGTAGCTTCCAGGAGTTCTGTTGCTCGGCAGTAGACGTATGCAGTGCATGAGGGTTCTGTAGCCTGAGTGTAGGAGACGCAACCTACCGGAGTCCTGTAGCTTGGAAGTAGGCCTACGCAGTATACTGGAGTTCTGTAGCCTGAATGTAGGAGCTGCAGCTTACAGGTTCTGCAACTTGATAGCAGGCTTTCACAGTATACCTGTGTTCTGTAGCCTGTGTGTAGAGAAAAGCAGTTTACGGGAGCTGTGCAGCCTGAGTAGAGAAGACGCAGCTTACAGAAGTTCTGTAACCTGGATGTAGGGAAACGCAGTATACCCGAGTTCTGTACCCTGAGTGTAGAGAGAAGCAGTTGATGGGAGTTGTGCAGCCTGTGTATAGAAGACGCAGCTTACGGGAGTTCTGTCACCAGCGTGTAGAAAGAGACAGCTTACGGGAGTTCTGTAGCCTGAGTGTAGGAGACATTGCATGTCAGAGTTCTATAAACTGGGTGTAGGAGACGCAGCTTACAGAAGTTCTGTATCCTGGGGGTAGGGAAACGCAGTATACCTGAGTTCTGTAACCTGAGTGTAGAGAGAAGGA